>NW_027185434.1:505000-637500 GCF_022577435.1 Embiotoca jacksoni
GGCAGGTGGTTCTGGGTAATTGTATTAAATATGATTGTGTTAAAGAGAACGTGATTGAAACACACCAAACCTGAGGCGACTATTATTACAATCCAGACGTTGTGATTGGTTCCAGCGGCTCAGAGCTCTAATGAAGCTGCTGTGAACCGCACACACATAAAACACACTGAGCACAGAGGATGAGAGGAACAGCTGATTTCTGGATCAGGTCCCAGTCCTGATGAGAGATTAATAAATATGAACAATGAAGAACCACCTGGAGCAGAAAGAGAGATGACTTCAATGTTTCTGGGTGAATTCAGAACATATTAAACATTGAAGTTCCCATATTATTAACATAATTATTAATTATATTGAATAAATACAACAACACTAACACATATATGCACACATGCATAACGATGAGTCATATGTCCTGAAGAAGTCTTTCAGATGAGAGGTGAAGTCGGGTTGTCTTTGGGTAACCCTGACACACATCACTCCCTGGAGGACGATGAGTCTTCATGGACTTGTCTGCTTCCCTTCAGACTGATAATAACACTCGGTCCCTGCAGGCGTTGCAAATGTGCAGCAGCGGTTCCACCAGACCCGCATTAAAAAGTCACATAAAAACATGGTTTATATAATAGAGGTGGGTTTATTTTTTACAGCTAAGCAATTTGTAGAAATGAGTCAAAGTGATTTCTGATGGTTCACATTCATCTTGCCCATAAAAATGTTACACAAGCCTCAACACTTCTCTCCCGGTTAAATCATCAGTCATATAGAAATCAGTTAGGAAACATCCAGTTCTTTGATAAAACGTCAAAGATACAAGGCTGTGCACATTAGAGCTCAACATAAACTCCCAAGGTGCATTTCAGTCAGAAAGTTTTGGTGTTGAGTTTAAAAGTTCTGTTCTGTTCTGCTATTGGTCCATGAAACCAAATAATTACTACGTTGAGAAGTCCGACAAACACGATCCCCAGCGTAAATTAACTCTCTTTTAAATTCAGCAACTATACGGCAACGTATTTTGTTCTCCAACATTAACACGAAGGGTTTTAAATTCACTGTTTCTACTCGTTTCCATGGCAACAGCGTCAGAGGCTCATGAATACTGCTGACTCATCTGCCATCCCAAAAAAGTGTGGGCAAAACAGGATTCCTCAAACACAAAGGACAACCTTGGTAACGCTGGTGATGGCCTTGGTTTTCTGAAGTGAAACACAAAGTTTTTAAACCCCCCCCATGTTTTAATGGACTTGTTTTAAACTTGTAGAAAAAAAAGAAAAAGCTTTTATCTGAAGATCGGCATTTAAACGTGATTAATATCTCCAGACATCTCCTGACAGACATCAAATGCAGCTCCCTTAAATGAAGGAGAACACAAGTGTAATTATGCGATCAGTGATTAACAGCTGTTTACTCCCTCGGCGCTCCGCTGACACGAAGGCTGCCGAGTTATTCGTTCCGTTGTTTCAGATTTCAGAGGATTTCTTTGTGAACATTTCTGATGTTGTTTTTTTGAGGAAATATTCTTTGAAATAAAACAATAACAAAAAGTGGATCACATCACATATACTTGAGTCTCCAGGACCTCCAACATGTTTTACGCTTCTTCATTAAAAATCTCGTGGATGTTTTTTTTTTAAAGACATAAAGCAGCCGTGCTCTGAGGAAAGTGGTGCTCGACTCGCTCATTATTCCTGTTTATTTGCATGAACATCCATCAAGCTCCAAAAGTCTGAGGATCAATACAAATCAAATGATAAAAAAAATAAAAGTATCATCGGACAAGAGGAGTCTTTAATCTGGGATAAAGGCCAAGCCGTCTATTTAGAATAATCTGGACTCAAAGCCTCTTCATTTATCCATCTGCAGTCAGAGGGACGAACAGCATGAAGCAACACAGGGAGGACAGAAAGGGATTAAAGTTAGGAGATGTGCTGCTTTTCTTCTCGCTCAAAATATTTCAAATCCTAATCAAATAACAACGCTGGGCGAGCGGTGAGCCCGAATCCCTCGTACAGTCGGCGGGGAAACAGACTCGAGTCTTCAGAGACTTCTGAGGTGTGAAATTTCTGCTGAGGCCGAGTTGACTTCAAATGCTGAGGGTCAAAACTCAGTGAGGAGCAGCTGGAAACCCTGAGTAGGCCTCGCCACCACGGGTTAGAGTCCGACGGGAGGAACGTGGCCTTCAGTAAAAACTGTTACGGTGGTGAAAACACACTTCATGCACACATCGCAGCGTCGGAGGTGATGTCAGGATGCCTGTCCTGGAAACAGGTGTATTACAGGTATATCAGCATGTGGGGAGTTTTTTCTGCTGATTATAAATAATTGGTGCAGACTATATACGTGATGCTGAACTCACGTTTGGAGGATTTAAAACGGTCTTTGACCATTTGTTTTAGATATTAACACATGCTGAGGTTATGGATCTATGTTACAACCAACCATCAACCATCAGTGATGTCATCAACCATCAGTGATGTCATCAACCAGCAGTGATGTCATCATCCATCAGCGATGTCATCGTTGGTTTGTGAACGTTATGAATCCTCCAGTTCAGATTCTGTCCGTCACCATCTTTGCTAGTTCGGAGCAGTTTGGAGCAGGAAGTGACCATATTTGGACGAGCTGGGGGAGGAGCCAGATGTGGATCTGACCGATCTGATTGGAAACCTGATGATACTACGTCCCGCCCACCGATAGCTGTAACCTGACTGCACCACAGGCCTGTCAATCAATCAGACACGCCCCCAAAAACAGGTCTTCTTGAATCTTCTTTTCTAATGAATGAGGGATTATTTTCAGATGGACCTCCAGAAAACTAATAAGAAGGAGTGACTTTAGCTAACAACACCGAGATAACTGATGGACACATTTTATTCACTTTGGATTTGATGAGAGAAGTTGAATGGGAGTCTATGGAGCCGGAGGCTTTTTGGAGCCGACCTCTAGTGGCACTCGCTGGTATTGCAGCTGAAGACACTTCTGGATCAGAACCATTTTACAGACCTGAAGCAACGAACTCTTTTACAGTCTGAGGTTAGAACACATTTCCTTCCACCTTTGTTCGTATGGTTCTGGTTTTAGAGACCCAACCCTCCAATGCACACAACTTTTAATTAAAGTCCACTTTAAAGGAAACCAGTCTGATGTGTAATTTACATTTCCTGTGTCAGATGAAGTCATTTTATTTATATAACCCAGTTTTACAAATCTGCTTTAGTCTTTTGCCAGTAAAAAGTCAAAGCTAACACAAAGGGAGTCGTGTACTTTAAACCTTTGCAGCTCATGTCTCCTTCTGATTCCAGAAGCATTCACAGTAAACGTCGGCACTTTGTCTGAACGAGTGAGCAAACCTGTTCTCCACCGGGGAGTTAGCTCTGTCAACATCAGTTTGCAGGCTTCATAGCAAATTAGCTTCTCAGATGTCGCCCTTTCAGCGACTCAACACTCGCTTGCAAATGTCAGCATCAGTCAGTTGTGAACGCTGTGGCCGTTATCTGTTGACACCACACCTCATAAAATACTGTCTGCTCAGAGCTGCAGCAGCTGAAGGAGCCTTTCTGACAGATTCTAAAACCTTTTGGCCCAGAAGTCCACTTAAACGCTATTTTACATGGACTCTGATCAACAGGTCAAAAATCATTTTACCCAAACTATGAACATAACATTTGCATTTTGTGACAAATGTGTAACACAACCTGAACCTGGAATCCAACACCTTCCATTTGAGACTGAAGAAACTCTAACTGTCACTTCCTAAAAGAGCACAAACAATATCACAGAGCACATTTTCTTTGGCTTCACAAATAATAGACTGCAGACAGAAATATCAGCCGTCAGCATGTTGACAGCTTCGGTCTGAAGCTGTAATAGCGGAACATAAACGGCAACTGATATATATTATTACACTGCTGTAAACGTATCTGAGCCCAGCGGACCTACAAACAGGCTTCTATGATAACCCTTCCCACAAAATGTGTTATTAAATAAATTTTAAAAAATCGCACAAAAAGAAACTTCAGCACGGTGAAAAATTTGTTAAAGTACAGAGTTTATTATAAACATATTTATACTGCGTATATGTGTGTTTGTGCTTCTCCTGTCACATGTACCTCATAAACAATCTGTTTATTTATTCAAATTCAGTCTATTGGACTCAGGCTCCATTCAGCTCACACACTCTGACATTTTCTGTATTTGTTTGAATCACCTGCAGATTTAATAGGTTCACACCAATTTACTGTCAGAGGAGATTATATTTCATAGCTTTAATTTGGAGGCTATTTCCGAGCTCTAATGATGAAAATGAGCGCAGCTGCAGTTGATTTCGTTTAAATGCACAGTTGCTGGTTAATACCTGATGCTGGGATGAAACACATCCGTCTGTCGTACACGCAGCAGAAAACAAAAGGTGTGAACAAGTAGAAACAAACCTGAGCTGGAAGCATTTAAGGATCTTTTGAAGGCTCCTTCAGTTGGTCATTCATCGGTTCAGCTTCACTTCCATACGCTGTGTTTCCATCTCAGACAACATCTCCAGAGGTCAAACTCCCCATAAATCCTCCCCATCTTGTCTTAAAGTGACGGGTGTCTCAGGCCCAGTCACCGACTCACAAACTATGTATGATTCTCCTTCTCTGCCTCAGGCTTGCTTGTACCGCCCCAATAAATAGTTCATCACTTCACTTGCTGTTGTGTTCCAGCCGTCTATTTTCCAGCCTTTTTATGACAGACTTGGTGACATCGCTGCAGAACTTCAGCCCAAGGACGCCGTGTGACAATAAGATGAGGGAGCTGTGCTCGGCAGCTAAGTGAGTGGAGTCTGTTGCATGACTGTGTGTGTGTGTGTGTGTGTGTGTGTGTGTGTGTGTGTGTGTGCCCGTGTGTGTGCCCGTGTGTGTGTGTGTGTGTGCCCGTGTGTGTGTGTGTGTGTGTGTGTGTGTGTGTGTGTGTGTGTGCCCGTGTGCCCGTGTGTGTGTGTGTGTGTGTGTGTGTGTGTGTGTGTGTGCCCGTGTGCGTGCCCGTGTGTGTGTGTGCCCGTGTGTGTGTGTGTGTGTGCGCCCGTGTGTGTGTGTGTGTGTGTGTGTGTGTGTGTGTGTGTGTGTGCATACCCCGTTGCCGTGACAGCGTGCGATGCAGGTCTCCAGTTCGGTAAAAGGAGCATTTTGGCATCTGCGGTCTCTGCACACCTGTGGCAACACAAGCAGAAAGCTCACATACGGTGGTGAAGATTACGCTGCATGTGGACACACAGACGCTGATGGGCCTCCTGCCAGTGCCCTTGAGCTTCGGAACAACCGGCTGCCTGAGGAGACTCGGCAAGCAGCACCAGAATCTGCTTTTAAATCACTTTGTTTCAGTTTTTCCGTTTTTTTACAGTTTGTAATGACGTTCACTGACCTGCTTTTACCAAAAGGTTTGTTCTTCAACACTTTAACAATTTAGTAAACTACAGTCCAATCCGTCAGAGTTCATCACTGAGCTGTAGCTTTAATATTAGTGTCGGCATCACTACTGTATCTGCTGCTCTGCTTTCACTATTGTTAGCTGAGGAATCAATTTAGCGTTGCTGAATGTGTGACTGTGTGATTAGAAGCAGCAGCTTTGTGCATTTACTGCTGAGAAAAAAGACCCGCTCAATATGATGACTCAAAATTCACCATTCTGGATAGCAGACAATATTCTCTGCCTCCTGTTTATAATACATTACTCATGCGGCACTATTGAGTCCTTTGGGCACGCCCTGTACAAGAGCTGGAATGGAATTCAAGTGGATGGAAAGCAATATAGACACAGAGAAATAGAATCTGCGGGTGGAATGGAAGAGCGTCCTCATACCACTCTGTGCCTTTTCATTCATATGTATTGCGCATGCATAATTCACCTCATATTTTGTATGATTGCTCTGTGTTTTTGCCTGTAGGTGGGTTTACTTGGACGTTTGTGTTCCATTCTGCATCAGAGAGTCGGGAGAAGAACCTCTTTGAGTCGGTTCAAGGTGAAGGAGTCACCTGACTTCCTGCAGCTACTGATTTGTGTTTTTAGTCACTCAGCCAAACAATGAGAAGCCTGAATGTTAATAAAGCAGGACAAGGAGAGACAAAACATTTGATTAAAGATCTGTTTGACTCTCAGCTTAACAAACCCGGATTGAACTGTAGCCTCAGCTGCAGAACACGAGTCAGTGTTCAGCAACAGAACCGGAGTAACAAGATAAACCAGCAAACTGAAGCAGAGATCCTGAAGACAGGTGCTGAAACAAAGCTCTGGCCTGTGTCTGTTTGGCCAAAGATCGCTGCTTTAAATGCTTTGTGACTTCCTCTGTGGGTCCCAGAAAACACCAGACGGGCTTCATGCTGCAGTCGGACCGTCCCAGTGGAGCCGAGTGTTGGTGTTGATCTGAACACCTGCTCACGCTGTGACGACTTCACGAAAATGGTCCACATTCACATATTATAACGACCGCATTAATAAAATGCATAACTTCTGGTGGACCGGCTCGGCCCGAGGGGAACCCACCTTGCCCTCTCCACACTTGGTGCCAGTCATGACGAGGCCCGGGTCCGGCAGGTCGCCCTGGCCGTCCTGGGTGCTGTAGACGTAGGTGCCGCGGCACTTCACCTCGATGCCGCCCGTCCTGATGGTGGTGTCGATGGACACGGCGTTGGTGCCTTTGGGCTTCTTGGCAGCGCTGTGACACTGGATCTTACCGCACTTGGCGTCACTGGACCGAGACACAGGAACACAGAGTCATGGAGGAATGTGTTGGTTCCTTTAACAGCTCGGTGGAAAAAGGCTTCAAACATTATTCGGAATAAAAAAATGTGTATAGAAATAAATGGGATTATAGTATTTATAGTGGATTTATATTATTTATTTATTGCATATTAACTGTAAAATTAACAGTCCTCATTGTTTTCTGTCATGACAGGAGTTCTCACTCATTTCCTGTATTCTCTTCCTGTTCCTCCATATATTTTTCATCACGGTAATATTTTGTATTTTTGTCGGAGCAAAAAACTCCAAACAAGAAATACGGCAAAAGACACGTCGACTCAGTTGCAAAGATCTTTAAAAGATATACCGAAGAAGACGACTCCATCTGGCCTCAACGACTACCGACCGGTTGCCCTCACATCTCATGTGATGAAGGTGCTGGAGAGGCTGGTCTTGGCCCACCTCAGGCCGCTGGTGAAATCTTCTCTGGACCCTCTACAATTTGCATACCAGCCTCATGTGGGAGTGGACGACGCCATCATCTACCTGCTGCAACGAGCTCAGTCTCACCTGGATGGAACCGGTGAATCTGTGAGAATCACTTTCTTTGATTTCTCCAGTGCATTTAACACCATCCAACCACTGCTGCTGAGTGAGAAGCTGCGGGTGGTGGGGGGGTGGACACGTCCACCGTCTCCTGAATCACTGACTACCTGACAGGCAGACCACAGTTTGTCCGTCTGGGCAGTGTGCTGTCTGATACGGTGGTCAGTGGTACTGGAGCTCCTCAGGGAACTGTTCTGTCTCCTTTCTGTTCACCTTCTACACCACTGACTTCCAGAACAACTCAGAGTCAAGACATCTGCAGAAGTTCTCTGATGACTCTGCAGTGGACGATGTATAAGGGATGGACGGGAGGAGGAGTCAGTGGACGGTGTATAAGGGATGGACGGGAGGAGGAGTCAGTGGACGGTGTATAAGGGATGGACGGGAGGAGGAGTCAGTGGACGGTATGGACGGGAGGAGGAGTCAGTGGTCGGTGTATAAGGGATGGACGGGAGGAGGAGTCAGTGGACGGTGTATAAGGGATGGACGGGAGGAGGAGTCAGTGGACGGTGTATAAGGGATGGACGGGAGGAGGAGTCAGTGGACGGTGTACAAGGGATGGACGGGAGGAGGAGTCAGTGGACGGTGTATAAGGGATGGACGGGAGGAGGAGTCAGTGGACGGTATGGACGGGAGGAGGAGTCAGTGGTCGGTGTATAAGGGATGGACGGGAGGAGGAGTCAGTGGACGGTGTATAAGGGATGGACGGGAGGAGGAGTCAGTGGACGGTGTATAAGGGATGGACGGGAGGAGGAGTCAGTGGACGGTGTATAAGGGATGGACGGGAGGAGGAGTCAGTGGACGGTGTACAAGGGATGGACGGGAGGAGGAGTCAGTGGACGGTGTATAAGGGATGGACGGGAGGAGGAGTCAGTGGACGGTGTATAAGGGATGGACGGGAGGAGGAGTCAGTGGACGGTGTATAAGGGATGGACGGGAGGAGGAGTCAGTGGACGGTGTATAAGGGATGGACGGGAGGAGGAGTCAGTGGACGGTATGGACGGGAGGAGGAGTCAGTGGTCGGTGTATAAGGGATGGACGGGAGGAGGAGTCAGTGGACGGTGTATAAGGGATGGACGGGAGTAGGAGTCAGTGGTCGGTGTATAAGGGATGGACGGGAGGAGGAGTCAGTGGACGGTGTACAAGGGATGGACGGGAGGAGGAGTCAGTGGACGGTGTATAAGGGATGGACGGGAGGAGGAGTCAGTGGACGGTGTACAAGGGATGGACGGGAGGAGGAGTCAGTGGTCGGTGTACAAGGGATGGACGGGAGGAGGAGTCAGTGGTCGGTGTACAAGGGATGGACGGGAGGAGGAGTCAGTGGTCGGTGTACAAGGGATGGACGGGAGGAGGAGTCAGTGGTCGGTGTACAAGGGATGGACGGGAGGAGGAGTCAGTGGTCGGTGTATAAGGGATGGACGGGAGGAGGAGTCAGTGGTCGGTGTACAAGGGATGGACGGGAGGAGGAGTCAGTGGTCGGTGTACAAGGGATGGACGGGAGGAGGAGTCAGTGGACGGTGTATAAGGGATGGACGGGAGGAGGAGTCAGTGGTCGGTGTATAAGGGATGGACGGGAGGAGGAGTCAGTGGACGGTGTATAAGGGATGGACGGGAGGAGGAGTCAGTGGTCGGTGTATAAGGGGTGGACGGGAGGAGGAGTCAGTGGACGGTGTATAAGGGATGGACGGGAGGAGGAGTCAGTGGTCGGTGTATAAGGGGTGGACGGGAGGAGGAGTCAGTGGACGGTGTATAAGGGATGGACGGGAGGAGGAGTCAGTGGACGGTGTATAAGGGATGGACGGGAGGACGAGTACAGGGCAGTAGTGGAGGACTTTGTGGAGTGGGCTGGTAGAAATCACCTGCTCCTGAACGTGGCCAAGACCAGAGAGATGGTGGTCGACTTCAGGAGGAAGACGACGGCTCCACAACCGCTGAGAGTTCTGGGAGAGGAGGTGGACATGGTGGAGGAGTACAAGTACCTGGTGTCTCCATGACAACAGACTGAACTGGAAGACCAACATCAACGCTGTCTACAAGAAGGGGATGAGTCGACTCTTTTTCTTGAGGAAACTTCGATCCTTCAATGTGTGCAGCGAGATGTTGGAGATGTTCTACCATCTGTTGTGGCCAGTGAACTGTACTTCGCTGTGGTCTGCTGGGGGAGCAGCATTGGAGCCGGTGACACCAACAGACTTAACAAACTGGTTAAGAAGGCCGGCTCCATCATCGGCTACAAACTGGACAGTCTGGAAAAGGTGGTGGAGAGGAGGACGCTGAACAAACTATTGTCCATATTGGATAATCCTGACCACCCTCTCCACCTGCTGCAGGGACAGAGGAGGACTTTCTCCTAAAGACTCCTCCAGCTGCTGTCACAAGGACAGATACAGGAGATCATTCCTGATACAGGAGATCATTCCTGATACAGGAGATCATTCCTGATACAGGAGATCATTCCAGATACAGGAGATCATTCCTGATACAGGAGATCATTCCAGATACAGGAGATCATTCCAGATACAGGAGATCATTCCTGATATAGGAGATCATTCCAGATACAGGAGATCATTCCTGATACAGGAGATCATTCCTGATACAGGAGATCATTTCTGATACAGGAGATCATTCCTGATACAGGAGATCATTCCTGATACAGGAGATCATTTCTGATACAGGAGATCATTCCTGATACAGGAGATCATTCCAGATACAGGAGATCATTCCTGATACAGGAGATCATTCCAGATACAGGAGATCATTACTGATACAGGAGATCATTCCTGATACAGGAGATCATTTCTGATACAGGAGATCATTCCTGATACAGGAGATCATTCCTGATACAGGAGATCATTCCAGATACAGGAGATCATTCCTGCCGACCGCAATACTATACAATAACTCACCTCTGGCAAAATAATACTGTTGACTGTGTTTTTTGGTTGTTTGTATATAATATATATAGATATATACTGTACTGTATACACTGTATATACTGTGCATTTTATATTTTATATTTTATAATTTTACTGCTATTTTATTGCTTTTCTATTATTTCTATTATTATCTTATTGCTTCTGTATGCTGCTGTAGCAAAAAAAAATTCCCCTCGGGGATTAATAAAGTAACTACCTAACCTAACCTAACCTATATAATTAGTGTATCTGTTTTCCTGAGTCCTTATAATCCTTTTATCCCCCTAAAGCATGTTTTTAACGTGTTATGATGTGTCCATGTGTTTCTCACACCTTTTCTCACACTTCATGTAGTTGCCATGTTCATCTTTCCCACAGTTCCCGAAAGCGTTGCCAGCAGCGTTGACGTCCTCGAAGCAGGCGTCGTGGGCCGGTCGAGCTCCTGCAAGGACAGAAGACATCAACATGTTTCAGCCACATGATCACAGCGCTCACCACACACACACTGTGGAGCTCCTGCTTCACATATGCAATATTACATTTTAAGAGCAGCCAGGCATTCTGGGAAATGTCCTTGTTCTGTGTCAAAGCCAGAATCAGGTAAAAAGATGGATATTAATTTCATCCAGTTCAACAGTCAGAAGGGCTTCACTCACTGTGGACTTCAAACAAGAGCTTTTTTAACTCTTCATTATGTTTTACAAGCGTGTATAAAACAACTGGAACCCGTTAACACAATAACATCAACAAGTAAACAACAACATGCTCGACTCTCCCTGTAATCTTTGGTCCCTTCTGAAGTCAGCTGAGCGTGAGAACCTCTTATAATGCTCCATTTCATCCATCGTTGTTCAAAGGTCTCTGCTGCCGTCACAGTGGAGACGTTTTAATGTCTGTCAGGGTTCACTGTGATAAACCTTTACATGGAAGTGTCAGGATTTTAAACAACCAGTAGCTCCGCCCCCGAGATCTGATTGATCATATGAACACTTGGAACAAATCATCATGACATCACATCCTGCTCATCACTAGAAACATCACTCCACCTCCTCAATGGGAAAATAGAATTAGAATATAATTTCATATAATATGTAATATAATGTAGTTTCTACTTGTTATAGTTCTATTAAATGACCCATTTGGTGAAGTCGGGTCTCTTTTGGTCCTTTTTGGTCGCTCTGAGCACCCGTACCGTAACACCACGGATAGTCACGCACTTACAGTCCTAGAGGAGGCTAGCTGGACCGGTTTGGTTTGAACACATGACACGGAGCTAAAATGTTAAAAACACATGAGAACATGGATATCTTTGTTCATCAGATATCTTTGTTTATCAGATATCTTTGTTCCTCAGATATCTTTGTTCTTCAGATATCTTTGTTCTTCAGATATCTTTGTTCTTCCGATATCTTTGTTCATCAGATCTTTGTTCATCAGATATCTTTGTTCATCAGATATCTTTGTTCATCAGATATCTTTGTTCCAACCAGACTGAGCGAGCTGATCAGTTTAGTGTTTCTATGTTCTGTATTTATTCAGTTGGAACTAGAAATCCTCTCCGTTGCTGGGTGGTTGCTAAGGGTCGGACTACTTCCTGGAGTAGTAAACATTACATAAATTACAAGAGTGTACTGACGCGACTGATTGTTTTCTAGTTCCTAGTCATAGTCCATGTGTTGCCATGGAAATGGAGATCGCACTAACAAAAAGTTGTATATTTAGAGAGTGAATTGCTCCACAATATGAACACATTTAGATGATATATTTTATTTAGATGGTAACTTGTTGAATAACCGTAATATTAAACTACCAATCATGACGTTAAAGGAAACCCTCAAGCGTAATTGAACCAGATTGACTCTACAGATCCTCCAACATGGAATCTCCTCCAGAGTTTGAATTCCACCCAAAAGGTCGGTGTTTCCTTTCATGACCAAAATACATGAGTGGCGACAACAAGAGCTGCATCAGTGCATCAAGACATGAAACCCCAAACTCAGCGTTTCCTTTTGGTCAGTTTTTCTTTTACGTGAGATTTAACACATCCGACATTCATCTGTTCTGAAGACAGAACACAACACACGCAGTCAAAATGGAGTTCAGACCACAATCTGAGTTTTACAGCATTAACACCATCGTAAATAAATAAGTATTTAAAGCAATCTTTCATCTACAAAATGCACTTTTCTGTGTTGTCCTTCCTGCAGACTGAAGCATGACTCAGTGTTCTTCTCATAAAAGGCTGTTTTGTTTTTGTTTCTGGAAGAATTGTGACGTCAGCACTCTGTTGTGATCTGTAGTCTGACTGAGACATGACTCATCTGGCTGCTCTGTTTCCTGTGAACGGATGTGAAATATTTTATATTCACCATCCATCATCCATCCATCCAACCATCCATTCATCCATCCATCCATCATCCATCCATTCATCCATCCATCATCCATCCATCCATCCATCCATCCATTCATCCATCCATCCATCATCCATTCATCCATCCATCCATTCATCCATCCATCATCCATCCATCCATCCATCCATCCATCCATCCATCATCCATCCATCATCCATCCATCCATCCATCCATCCATCCATCCATCATCCATCCATCCATCCAACCATCCATTCATCCATCCATCATCCATCCATTCATCCATCCATCCATCCATCCATCCATTCATCCATCCATCATCCATCCATCCATCCATTCATCCATCATCCATCCATCCATCATCCATCCATCCATCATCCATATCAGGTTAAAGGTCCCATTATTTTTGTTTTGTTTTATCATTCAAAACGTTTGGTTGAATCAAAAATCAAAAGAAAAGATTTGTATTAAATGATGGAATAAAAAATGATGGAGGATGATTAGTTTCGTCAGCTGCTCATAAACACTGTAAACGAGAAGTGGAAGTGATTGTTGTGTTTATCTTACTGATGATTATATTTAAAAAAATATATTTTTTTTACTTTTCAAACAATGCTTGAGTAAAATATGATGAATCACATTAAAAGTCTGAATGTGTCTTTTATCTGCTGTCACATCTGAGAGGGAAACAGAACAACAACTGTGATGCCTGTTTGTTTTGACATACGAGTCTCAGCTTTTATTATTTATCATATTAATGAACTCTAACTGATGTTAGAAATTAATTTCAAACACGAGTTTCCGATGATTTAAATCCTAAACTAGAAGCTCTGACATTTAAAAGCTCTTCTGGTGAATCTCTCAGCTCTGAGCTTCAAACCCAGATTTAACACAACATCTGTATGACTGACAGGAGGTAAAGTGTAGTGTGTAGCGTGTGTGTGTCGTGTGTAGTGTGTGTAGTGTGTAGTGTGTAGCGTGTAGTGCGTGTAGCGTGTAGTGTGTAGTGTGTAGCGTGTAGTGCGTGTAGTGTGTGTAGTGTGTGTAGTGTGTAGTGTGTGTAGCGTGCAGTGTGTGTAGTGTGTGTAGCGTGTGTAGCGTGTAGTGTGTGTAGTGTGTGTAGTGTGTGTAGCGTGTGTAGTGTGTGTAGTGTGTGTAGCGTGTAGTGTGTGTAGTGGGTGGTGTGTGTATTGTGTAGTGTGTGTAGTGTGTAGTGTGTAGCGTGTAGTGCGTGTAGCGTGTAGCGTGTAGTGTGTAGCGTGTAGTGCGTGTAGTGTGTGTAGTGTGTAGTGTGTAGCGTGTAGTGCGTGTAGCGTGTAGTGTGTAGTGTGTAGCGTGTAGTGTGTGTAGTGTGTAGTGTGTAGTGCGTGTAGTGTGTCGTGTGTAGTGTGTAGCGTGTAGTGCGTGTAGTGTGTAGTGTGTGTAGTGTGTAGTGTGTAGTGTGTGTAGTGTGTAGTGTGTAGTGTGTAGCGTGTAGTGTGTGTAGTGTGTAGTGTGTAGCGTGTAGTGTGTAGCGTGTAGTGTGTGTAGTGTGTAGTGTGTAGCGTGTAGTGTGTAGTGTGTAGCGTGTAGTGCGTGTAGCGTGTAGTGTGTAGTGTGTGTAGTGTGTAGTGTGTAGTGCGTGTAGTGTGTAGTGTGTAGTGTGTAGCGTGTAGTGTGTGTAGTGTGTAGCGTGTAGTGTGTGTAGTGTGTAGTGTGTAGCGTGTAGTGCGTGTAGTGTGTAGTGTGTAGTGTGTAGTGTGTAGCGTGTAGTGTGTGTAGTGTGTAGTGTGTAGTGTGTAGCGTGTAGTGTGTGTAGTGTGTAGTGTGTAGCGTGTAGTGTGTAGTGTGTAGTGTGTAGCGTGTAGTGCGTGTAGTGTGTAGTGTGTAGTGTGTAGTGTGTAGCGTGTAGTGTGTAGTGTGTAGTGTGTAGCGTGTAGTGTGTGTAGTGTGTAGTGTGTAGTGTGTAGCGTGTAGTGTGTGTAGTGTGTAGTGTGTAGCGTGTAGTGTGTAGTGCGTGTAGTGTGTAGTGTGTAGTGTGTAGTGTGTAGTGTGTAGTGTGTAGCGTGTAGTGCGTGTAGCGTGTAGCGTGTAGCGTGTGCAGCAGGAGGTTCCTCACCGTATCCCCAGAGCTGCAGACACTGCTGCTCGTGGGTGAGACACATGCCGTTGTAGCAGTAGGCCAGCTGGTGCTGGCAGGACGACCCGTCCAGCAGGTAGACGTTGGGGGGGCAGTAGGGCGAGGCCCCGGTGCAGTACTCCGGCAGGTCGCAGGTCCCCGCCGGGCCCCGGCACATGGTACCGGCCCGCTTCAGCTGCCACACAGGAAACACGTGGTGAGGGAGGAGAGCAGCTCCACGAACTAAACTCCTCCGTAGAGGTCAAATGAGGATTTCTAGCTTTTTATAAGTGAAGTCGGTTTAAATCGTTTATTATTTGATCAGATGGTGAATTTAACTGCAGAATATTCCCAACATTTATGAATTATAACGGCACCATTAAAAGCCTGTGACACCACCATGTCTATTATATCGTTATGGAGAGCAGAAGGTGGTCAAACTGATCATTTCTACATTCAGCATAAGAAGCTCTATATGAACATTAGATTACATTCAGACTGAGGAATAAAACAGCTGTTTTATTAAACTGAGTGAGGTCAGAGGTCGTTTCACTTCTACAAACTCAGATTCATTTCAGCTGCAGAGAAAAATATGACTTCAATTTTTTAAACGTCTACAGTATTAAACTTTACAATTATAGGTATCTCAATAAAATATTTTACTGAACTTAAACCAATTTAAAGCTGCACATCAGATTTTAATGGGACTAGAACAGACTCAAACTTTTACTTTTACATTCTCATCTTACATCCAACAACATTAACATTCATTTGTAGTTGTGGATTTTAGAAATAAAGGATCTCTGGTATAATTTCATTAAAGCTACCCTAAATACATTTTTGAATATGGTCTTATAAAGTTATTACGTAAAGTATTTCCTGTTTGGTGCTGAGCAGGTGGTCAAAACAACAAGTTAGATAAGGCTCAACAGAATGTCCAATCATCACAGAATCATGTCAGCTGTTGTTTATATCCAAAACATCTCAATTACAAAAGACTGTTAGAAAAATATATCAGTGGATTAAAAGATGAAAAATATGGTGGAAAGTGTGAAAGATAAGAAATACAACCTGAGAAGTGCAACATCTTTGTAATAACTATGATATTATCGATAAATGATTTTGATAAATGATTTTGATATTGATAAATGCTGTCGAGACAGAAGAAATAACTTCTGTGTTTAACTTCCTGCTGTCTTCACTCTTTAGTGTCCTCTGTCAGGTGAAAGCATCTTTACAGGTGTGTGTTACAGTGTGTGTGTGTGTGTGTGTGTGTGTGTGTGTGTGTGTGTGTGTGTCTTACCTTACAGCCCTCACAGCACACTCCATGGGCGCACTCAGCCTCCTCTTTCAAGGTGCAATTATTGGCATTGCAGCAGTCATTGGTGCATTCCTGTAAACGGTCACATGACACACACACACACACACACACCCATCAGACAGGACAGCTGCAGACACGTGACGACATCTCCAGATGTTCAGAGATGGAAGATGTGACCTCTCTGCTGCCTCTCCCGTCGCCATGGCGCCCTGAACGGGACGGCGGTTACGCTCAGAACAAATGTGGGAGTCGACTAACGCAAAAAGGAAAAAAAGCCAATTACAGGAGCAGGAGAGAAGAAAGAGGGGATTATGGGTAAACAGAAAGAGATAAGTTGTTTGTGACGTTCATGTGTAGAAAGAGTCTCGTTCAACACATCGTCTGTTTACATGTTCGATACGAACAGAAAGTCAAATGTTCAGGGCTGTAAAATGTTGAGCGGAGTGGAACTTCAAGGACTGCGTTCAGTTTCCAGCCGCCACGTGTTTGTGAAGGTGAGCTCGTTAGGCAGCTCGTCTCATTAGTGATGCTAAGAGGTGGTGTCCTGTCAGCCGGCTGTCAGCGCCGTCCTAACAAACAGCCGCCGCTGCTGTCACACACCAATTTGTTTCCTCTGTTTCAATTTGCTCTGATGCTGCAACCAAAAGACGCTTTATTTAACCTCTGGCTTCATTGAGTGGAAACACTTCATCCCAATCTGAGGAAACTTCCAGCGATCTTTCATCTTTCAGAGCACATGAAGGTGGAAACGGGAGGAGTCCAATCAGCTGATGTTCATGGAAATAATACTGCACATAGATCACACTTCGTATTCTAATATTCCACTTCATACTGGAACTGTTACTTCTCTCCTCTTTTATATAACTTCACTATCACAGGTCTGTCTGTTGATTCAGACGTTTACGTTCCTGTTGAAAAACTGTTTAAATCATTTATGTTGAGTCCACCAGATTCAGACGCCTTTACATATCGAAGAGATTAAGAGATCATTTTATCATCATATGCACCGTTTCATGATTTTCTTACTTTGCTGGTCCCCAATAACATAAACCAAAAAAATGTAATGTAAATATTCACAAAACCTGAAAGAAATTTCAAAGAATAAAAATAGAAATCATTAAATAGAATACAAATATTAGAAGTACAAGAAATAAAAAATGTGCAGTATTGTGAATGAAGCAACAGAGAGCAGCTCGACTGTTGGTCATAAAGGACTCAACCTTCAGTCACCATGACGACAACATGGCAGCTAAATCTGCTGAAGACGACTGTGACACAACTGAAAGCTCCACAACTACAGGAGGAAGATGATTTGGTCAAGAGGCAGATTTTCTCTTCAGTTTAGGACGATGTGAAACTCAGATGACAGAGTTGAGGTTTTATGTTGTATGATGGCGTCTGCAGGCTGAATCCAGCCGACCACATGAAAACAAATGAGAATCAAACACTGTGAAGTGCAGAAAAAAACACGTTCTTGAGAAATAATGTGTCAGTGGAGTTCATTTGCATTTGAAAGGCGTCTTTCATGTGTTCAAATAAATACGAACGTGCTCACATCAGGTTCTCCGCAGTCACACTCCTCTCCGTCCTCCACGAAGCCGTTGCCGCACTTCTTGCCCCCCACCAGGTCCTTCATGTTGGGCATGTTGTACAGACACATGCCCCCCCCCTTCTGGAAGTAGCTGTCCAGGTCGCGTTTACTGCAGCGACTGAAGACTCGAGGGAACGGGTGCCTGGAAGGGACATTTGACCGTTCGTTCATTTATTAGTCTACAACAGAAACCGCAACTATTTTAGTCAGTTTTTACAATTTTGTGATATTTTGTAGAAAAAAACAAATGAATCAAGAAAATAATATGTTGATTTATAACAAAATATTTGGAGATTGTTCTTTTCTTGCTTTGCTGCAACATACAAAGACTCACTACAAGGACTTCATTCTGTTTCTTTGTCATTCTGTAAAGAATAATGTGTGAAATACAACAATCAATAAAAACTGTTGATTTAAACATGTATGAAGTTTATCATTTTAGGAGAGAAGTTGGTGTTTTTTTAATATTTGAAATCTAAACTGTCAGGTGACAGGAGGAGTTCTTCAGGCAGCTGCATTAATATGGAACCTATTTCCCCTTGAAGCTGATGGATTTGTTATTTATGCGTCGAGCTGCTCGGCGTCTCCGAGCTGCAGCGCGACGCCGGCGGCTCACCCGGTGGCAGCAGCCATCACGCAGCCTCCCTGCTCGGCCGTGGCCTCCACGCAGCAGCCGTCGTGGTCGTGGCTCATGCCGAAGTTGTGGCCGATCTCGTGGGCCATGGTGGCGGCGGCGCCGATGGACAGATCGGAGTGGTCCTGAGGGAGCGGATCGGAGGAAGCTGTCGTTAATGAGATGCAGAGAAATCTGACAAGATACAAACTGACAGGTACGAGTGTGTCGCTGCAAACGTGAGAGACTCGCTTCAACCAGACACGAGATGTCGTTTGGAGGAACGACTTTACTTTAAAGAAACTTTCAACAGGCTTTTATATCATTTAAAATAGGAATCAGATCTTTATTCAAAACATATCTGTTGCAGGTTTGCAGGATTTCCCTCTCGTGAAGTATAAACAGCAATTTTCAGTTTTCTCCACCTGTTTAAAAAAATACTGGACTTTCAGCTTTCTACTAGAACACCTGCTTTATGACATAACGGTCTTATTCCAACAATATTACAGCATAAAAATAATGAATCACTGGTCGAAGTCCTCTCAGCTGCGTGAAACCTTTAAGTCTGATTTGACTTCAAACATGGAGGAGTGAGAACCCCTGAAGAAGAAGCAGCGACGCCGTGGACTCCTCTGATCCTGAACTCTCCTTCACTCTCAGCTCTGCAGAATAAAAGCTGTCGTCTGATGTGAGCTGATGTTGTGCAGTGAAACCCGTCACAGGCGGTTTACTGAGGATCTGAACCTCTGAGGGAACAGCTGCGCGAGTCTGGATTCTGCTAGCAGCTAATCAAGCTCGGAGAAGCTATCGATCTCTGTGACCACCAGTGAAAGTGGAACAAGCTGCTGCAGAGGATCCACCAGGACCGACGGGCTGCAGGTACCACACCTTCTCCACGCCAACCTCTACAACAGGTCGGGAAATACGCTGCACAAAGTCTTTTCAATAGAAACTTCTTCCTTTTCCAGATTCTGCTGATCTGAAGCATGTAAAGTGTCTTTTCTCCACGAAGAGTCAGAAGTTATTCTGACGTACTGTGAAAATCACAGGAAACAGGAAAAGAAAACATAAGAGAGGAAGAAGAGAGGAAGGGGGGAGGAAGAGGAGAAGAAGAGGAGAGGAAGACGGGAGGAGAAATGTGCTCCACGTACCACATTGATGCCTCCAGAGTTCTCTAGGCTGCACATCCCCTCCAGTGGAGCCATCCCAATCGTTGTCCCCTTGAAAATCACACCACTAACACACACACACACACACACACACACACACACACACACACACACAGACACACACACAGTAAAAATCACTTGACCTTAATGTCCTCCGTTGACTCCAGCGGCTCCACAGTGGATGCACACTGATTGCAGATGGAACAGCAGACATGAGACGACTGGCAGATGTGGAGGAGAAGCTCCGCCCACCTGTCATCAGCTCGTCTCCAAAAACAGAACCGGGCCGGTGGTATCAGAACAACTAATTACAGAACGCAGAGCATCAGGGGCCGACAGTTTACTGTTCATGGCTGTGTGTGTGTGTGTGTGTGTGTGTGTGTGTGTGTGTGAGGCTGTGAGTTAATCAGCTGATCATGGGGAGCAGGAACCTCCTGCTGAGAGGCTGCAGGTTGTGAGTCCTCTGATTGGTTCCTGCTGAGCTGGATGTGTGAGGAAGGTGAGTTCTTGAGTTCAGACACCTTCAGAGCTCCAGACGGACGTTCTGCTGAACGTCGTACGATTAATATGAACAAAACACCGACACGTCATCAGATGAATACGGAGAGACGGCAGTGGGAGTTGAATAAAAGTCCTTTTGCCTTTTTGCTCTGTTGTTGGTCTCCACCACCTCCTGAGAAAAACATCATCACGCTGTCTGAGGAAGATCAGCTTTAGTTTTTATATCCGGCAGCACGACGGCTCCGGATCACTCGACACCGACTCCACAAGTTCAGCTGTTTTTACAGTTTTTACACCTCCAGCTGAAACTTTCAGAGACGGGACGATCCTCCGTTCAACGTGTCCCACAACTCAGCGTCCAACCTCCAACACAACAACACTTATTCTTCGTCTTGTTACGTACGTGAGCAGCTGAGCGTTGTCGTGCTTCTTGCGTGACTTCAGTTTCTGCCTCCACTGTAGAAACGACCACAAGGTGGCGTTAGGCTCCTCGGTGATGATGCACTGATCTCTGTCGGTCCAAACCTCCAGACCAATCAGAGGGACGCGGATGTTCAGAGCCCTGTAGAACTACACACACACACACACACACACACACACACACACACAACCAACCACACACACACACACACACACACACACACACACACACACACACACACACACACACACACACACACAACCAACCACACACACACACACACACACACACACACACACAACCAACCACACACACAACCAACCACACACACACACACACACACACACACACACACACAACCAACCACACACACACACACACACACACACACACGGAGCGCACACACACACGTAGCACACACACAACCACACACGCACACACACACACACACACACACACACACACACACAGAACACAGTCTGCTCAGACATTTCCTTCGATATTGATTAAATCCTGATGATCAGATATCGGTGTTCATCTTTGTTTATGTTTCTGGAACACAGCAGATGAGTGATGGATGACAGGAGGATGAGTGACGAGTGAGTGACAGTTTGTCTGAGCGTGTTGGATGCAGGTGAACCCATCAGACTCACCTTATCCACGTAGTTGGCGATCTCCATGATGCGAGTCTTGGTCCTGTCGTAGTCTTTGTTCTGCCGTTTGAACTGTAGGACGAAGACAGGAGGACGTTCGGAGGTCAGGATAAATACCTTCAGGTCTAGATACAGAAACTAATGAGCCATTAAAAACAAAAGCAGAAGCCAACTGCTCCGTCATCATAGCAGCGACTGCAGCATGTTCCATTACCATGGCATTAATGGACCTTTATGAAGATATAACATCTCTACTGTCTATTTAAAAGCCGTTCCAGCCTTTGCATTGTAAATCTGCTCCCTCAAAGCAGACAAATCCTTCTGGCTGGTCTCCACATGACGAGGATGTCTGTATGAAAGAGCTCCATTAGCTCCATTAGCTTTATTAGCTTCACTAGCTCCATTAGCTCTATTAGCTTTATTAGCTCCATTAGCTTTATTAGCTTCACTAGCTCCATTAGCTTCACTAGCTCCATTAGCTCTATTAGCTTTATTATCTTTATTAGCTCCATTAGCTTTATTAGCTCCACTATCTTTATTATCTTTATTAGCTCCATTATCTTTATTATCTTTATTAGCTCCATTAGCTTTATTAGCTCCATTAGCTTTATTAGCTCCATTAGCTTTATTAGCTTCACTAGCTCCATTAGCTTTATTAGCTTTATTAGCTCCATTATCTTTAATATCTTTATTAGCTCCATTAGCTTTATTAGCTCCATTAGCTTTATTATTTACTTTCTCTAAAAGGTTCCTCCAGCTCCGCTGTCACAAGGGCAGATACTGGAGATCATTCCTGATACAGGAGATCATTCCAGATACAGGAGATCATTCCAGATACAGGAGATCATTCCTGATACAGGAGATCATTCCAGATACAAGAGATCATTCCAGATACGGGAGATCATTCCAGATACGGGAGATCATTCCAGATACAGGAGATCATTCCTGATACAGGAGATCATTCCAGATACAAGAGATCATTCCAGATACAAGAGATCATTCCAGATACGGGAGATCATTCCAGATACAGGAGATCATTCCAGATACAGGAGATCATTACTGATACAGGAGATCATTCCTGATACAGGAGATCATTCCAGATACAGGAGATCATTCCAGATACAGGAGATCATTCCTGATACAGGAGATCATTCCTGATACAGGAGATCATTCCAGATACAGGAGATCATTCCTGATACAGGAGATCATTCCAGATACAGGAGATCATTCCTGCCCACTGCCATAAGACTTTACAATAACTCACCTCTGGCAAAATCCATCACAGTACAATAACACTGTTGACTGTGTTTCTTGGTTGCTTGTATATTATATGTATATTATATATATATATATATATATATATATATATACACTGTTCTGTATGTATATATATATATATATATGTTGACTGTGTTTATTGGTTTGTTGTGTATAATATATATAGATATTTAATGTACTGTATATATACTGTATATACTGTGCATTTTATATTTTATATTTATATTTTTTACTGCTATTTTATCTTATTGCTTTTCTATTATATATTCTATTCTATTATTTAATTCTATTGTTTCTATTATTGCTTCTGTATGTATGCTGCTGTGGCGAAAAAATTTCCCCTCGGGGATTAATAAAGTATATACCTACCTACCTACCTACCTACCATTATCTTTATTAGCTCCATTAGCTTTATTAGCTTTATTAGCTCCATTAGCTCCATTAGCTTCACTAGCTCCATTAGCTCCATTATCTTTATTATCTTTATTAGCTCCATTAGCTTTATTAGCTTTATTAGCTCCATTATCTTTATTAGCTTTATTAGCTCCATTAGCTTTATTAGCTCCATTATCTTTATTAGCTTTATTAGCTCCATTATCTTTATTATCTTTATTAGCTCCATTATCTTTATTATCTTTATTAGCTCCATTAGCTTTATTAGCTCCATTATCTTTATTAGCTTTATTAGCTCCATTAGCTTTATTAGCTTTATTAGCTCCATTATCTTTATTATCTTTATTATCTTTATTAGCTCCATTAGCTTTATTAGCTCCATTATCTTTATTATC
Organism: Embiotoca jacksoni; assembly: GCF_022577435.1. Lineage (NCBI taxonomy): Eukaryota > Metazoa > Chordata > Actinopteri > Embiotocidae > Embiotoca > Embiotoca jacksoni. The sequence continues at coordinate 528,038 of NW_027185434.1, forward strand.
TTTATTAGCTCCATTATCTTTATTATCTTTATTAGCTCCATTATCTTTATTATCTTTATTAGCTCCATTATCTTTATTAGCTTTATTAGCTCCATTAGCTTTATTAGCTTTATTAGCTCCATTATCTTTATTAGCTCCATTATCTTTATTAGCTTTATTAGCTCCATTAGCTTTATTAGCTCCATTATCTTTATTATCTTTATTAGCTCCATTAGCTTTATTAGCTCCATTATCTTTATTAGCTTTATTAGCTCCATTAGCTCCATTAACACAGATCCTTGTTTAAAGATGTGGAGGCTACCTCCAGCCCGGCGCCGGCTCTGACGGCGTGATGTCATGGACTCCTGATTGACTGGGAACAGGAAGTCTTCTTACCAGCGTGTTGTCAGCCACGATGTACAGCTCCATGTATTTAGTCGTCCCCCACGTGTTCCTTTTAACCTGACGGTGCACACAGAAGGAAGACGGGAACACGTGATGAGCATCGGATCATATCTGACATATCGTTGGTTATTGTAGAAACACGCAGCCTGTCACTCAGGAAACGGGTGAAACATGTAAAGACTGAACGGTTGTTGATGTGCTGCTCTTCACTTTGAAACATCAGTCGGACCTCCTTCCTCTCGTCTTCCTGTTTGTTTGCACTTTTCTTTAAATTGTTCTCCATATTTTAATGTGGTTCTTCCTGCAGGAACGTGATGAACTCTGGACAGCATGTTAGGCTGTATACACACACACACACACACACACACACACACACACACACACACACACACACAGATACACACACACACACACACACACACATACACACACAGATACACACACAGATACACACACACACACACACACACACACACACACACACACACACACACACACAGATACACACACACACACACACACACACAGATACACACACACACACACACAGATACACACACACACACACAGATACACACACACACACACACAGAAGTCTCTGAATATCACAATGATGAACATCACGATGGATCAGAGAAGGAAAATAAGAAAACTAAAGGATAAAAGTTTGTCTGAAAACAGATGAAGGCAGACGAGGATCCTTTCATCACGGAGAACTGCGGAGGAGTAAATTAGACGAGTTCAGTTCTTCTCTGTAAAGAAACAGGAAACCGGCTCGGAGTCTCGTTTCAACCGATGTCGGACGGAGATCGCAGGAAACTGAACAGAGCAGGTCGGCCGGGCAGGAAGTCTGTGAGCGGGAAGAGAATCTGCTCCATTTTCAAAATAAAACACATGCAAACTCGTGACCCTTAAACACATCCTCCATCAGCGTCGCCCGGTCCGGAGAAATCACTTCTCCCGCTGCTAAATAATCTGGAGGATTCATGCTTTGAATAACTAAAACACAGCAGCTGTATTAACTGTCTGCAGGCTGCAGCACGAAGTAGGAAACGGTAACAAACACACAACACACACAGAAGAAGCCGTTTAACAACGTTTACCAACGATACAAAGTTGTTCCAGATGCTCTTGAACGCACCAGGAAACGTTACTTCCATCACATGCTGATCCGTATTTTCCCAAACAGTCTGTGCGGTTTTTAGAGACACAGACCTCAAGTTTGATCTCACAGGAGGACTGTTTGGACTGATGCATGATGGGAAACGTTGTGCGAGGCAACGTTAGCTTCTTATTCAGTCTTTTTCTTCGGTCGGTGCAGTTTTGTAAAAACAATCAAAACAAAAAACTCACTAGTTTTGACCGTGTAGTTCTGGAGGGTGTTTGTTTGGTGACATTTTATCTTATAATGTTTGTCTGGCTGAGAAAGAGAAATCAACTTCCACCCTGTCTGTCCACACGGGGGGGCGGAGACTCTGCTGAGCACTGAGGGGAGGAGCCTATTGTTGTCGTCTCCCTCCAGAGACACAGATAAACTACTGAGCATGCTCAGTAGGCATCCGGCCAGCAGCGTGGGAGCAACACAGTACAGTGATAAAATGGGGATAAACTTCATCATGTGAACTCATTTGTTTTGAATGTGACAGATTAATTTACATGTAAAAGTCCTGCTTCAAACAGAGTTAAAGTCGTCAAGTTGAACTACTGATGGTGTTTTTGGAGAAGCAGCTGAATATAAAGAGGCTGTTAGATGGAGTCATTGGAGGCCGACTCACCCTGGAACGAAGCGGCCGCAGCAGGTCGGCGACGCCGGCCGCCCGGTGACCGTCGTGGCCGCAACTTCCAGCTTTGATGGACAGCTGGTCGGCACGCAGCAGCGAGTGGTGAAGAGGATTCACGGCGCTGACGGGCTCCAGGTAGAAGGAGTCAGTGGAGTTTAATGAGATCAGGCCCCTGTGACAGAAGAAGGGAGAATAGATCGAATAATGGAGCCGTCCATCTCAGGCGCAGTAGTGAACGGATTAACTCTGAAGTTCAGCCCTTTCATATTTAGTTCACCACAAACATGCCAAGTTTATTTTTCCCGCAATTTTCAATTATAAAATCCACATAAAAATCTGTTTAAGTGGAATAATGAATGTTTAAATTATTGTTATCAGACCTTTTAATTCTTAAATATCAACATTGGTTAAATCAGAAATGTATTAAAAACTTTAAACCCATCACAGCACATTAAAAACTATTTTAAACGTACCCTACAAGGACATTGAATCATTGTTGTGTAAAAGCAATCAATCTCAGATCAGGACGGAGAACAGAACCGAACCAGCATCCAGGAACATAAAGACAACCACAAACTTCCTCTAACGTTGACCTGTTTACTGAACAGGCTTTTCAATTAATTCCTACTAAAGCTCGAACTTGATGTCTCTGTTATTGGATCAAATTCACAAATATATTTTTAGGGGCACGCATCCCGGGGACGTCAGCGTCTTCAATCTGAGCCTTCGATATTCAAAGCCGTTTAAATCTGCTGCCTGGATCCCTGAAGAGGATCAAATCTGGAGTTTTCAGGACTTTCTGAAGATGAAGGAACAAGACGCAGAGTTGTGACACTGTGAATTCACCTAAACTCAAACACATGAAAGAACTCCTGTCATTGGTTGGAGGAAGTCATTTCATTACATCATCATTGCAGCTTCAGCCAACATGGCTCAGATTAGCCACGCCCCCCAAAATACATCATATCATTAATGACTACTTCCATCGAACCAACACAGAATAACTTATTTGAAGGTGGTAAACAGTACATGACACTAACATGTATGTGTACACACACACACACACACACACACACACACACACACACACACACGTGTATAATAATACTAATTATTAATTAACGGTGAGAAACATGTTAACGAGCTGTTTGTCGAGTCGAACTTTAAGAGATGAACTGTAATATTCTGTTTGTAGAAATGAGGGATAAATTCTGACGAGGCGCCGCGTCGCAGCAAAGCGTGAAATAGACACGCTCGGTGCAGTCGAGGTAACGCTGTCCGGTAATCTGCCTCACGCAAACTCTGATAAATATACATTTGTTTCTTCTATTAGGACCACATGTATTTTAAACATGCATGTTTCCAGGGATGCAAATAAAGCAGCAAATTCTCACATCTGAAAACAGCCGCCAGCTCATTTTACAGCATTTTTATTTTAAGATCAGTTTTATTTTATTTATGTAGCGCAGAACATAATTCATCTTATCATCGCAGGGCTGTTTAAATAACTTCTTACAATGTTATATATAAATTTGAAAAATGTAATAACTCGATGATCAACATCGTTGCTGATCACAGATTTAGATGAACGAATCATTATATCTTTGTGTCACAGATTTCACAGAGTTCCTGACTGCACACATGCAGCGAGAATCCTCTCAGTAAAGTCAGGTAACGAGCCTTTAAATATTATCCTCAGATCATGCAGATCATGCAGATCATGCAGATCATGCAGATCATGCTGCCTGGTGTTCAACCAGCTTCTCATTCTCACTGCAAACCCCTGTGTTTGTGCAGATTACTGAATCACACCTTCTATGGTTCTGCTGGGTTTAACGGTTCTGCTGGGTTTAACGGTTCTGCTGGGTTTAATGGTTCCGGTGTGTTTAATGGTTCTGCTGGGTTTAACGGTTCTGCTGGGTTTAACAGTTCTGCTGGGTTTAATGGTTCCGGTGTATCGGTGCTGAGTCATCAGACGGTACCTGACTCCAGAGCAGGTGCTGACAGCGACCCAGGAGTCGGGATGTCCTCTGACGCGTCCGTGGTAGAAGCAGTGATCCTGGAGGAGGCAAGAAGTCAATCAATGTTTTTATTGTTTTGTTTGTTTGTTGTTTGTTGTTGTATCAGAGAGTTTGAATAGGAAGCAGTCTGATAAACAACATCAACATGTCAACAGAAATAAACACGGCTGAGCTTCTCTGAGAAGGATAGTGGATGTGATGCCTGATTTCTTCAATATTCTGCTTTTTAAAACAACTTTATTTCCATTAATGTGACACATTACAACTCAGATGAGCTCAAAACACACATAACAAAAGACAAGAGGAACAGCTGGACCATCTGCTGACCAATCAGGAGGTCAGAAAGAGGAACAGCTTGACCACCTGCTGACCAATCAGGAGGTCAGAAAGAGGAACAGCTGGACCACCTGCTGACCAATCAGGAGGTCAGAAACCATCGACCGCCACACTTCACCTTCCTTTCATTCTCACTGTGAAACGTCATGTTTGGAAAGTTACATTCAGATGAACTCCCTTCGTTTCGTCCTCCACACTCCAACTATGGTTGAGAATGAGTCGGAGGAGTCGCGGCGCTGAGCTCTGATTGGCTGTCAGACAAAGCCGGCAGCTGTTGGAGCATCACAGACAGCCGTGTTGGTTTAAACTGCTGTCACAACAGCTGCTATTATTGAGCGGCAGGAGGAGCCGGCAGCTAGCTCAGTCTGGTTGGAACAAAGATATCTGGTGAACAAAGATATCTGATGAACTAAGATATTTGATGAACAGAGATATCCATGGACTCCTTTTGGGACTCCCAAACCGGTCCAGCTAGCCGCCGCTAGGATTGTAAGTGCGTGACTATCCGTGGTGTTACGGTACGGGTGCTCGGAGCGACCAAAAAGGACCAAAAGAGACCCGACTTCACCAAATGGGTCATTTAATAGAACTATAACAAGTAGAAACTACATTATATTACATATTAGATGAAATTCAGTTCTAATTCTATATTCCCATTGAGGAGGTGGAGTGATGTTTCTAGTGATGAGCAGGATGTGATGTCATGATGATTTGTTCCAAATGTTCATTTGATCAATCAGATCTCGGGGGCGGAGCTACTGGTTGTATAATCAGAATTTTGAACTTTCCTGTGAGAAATAAAGGTCGAAGCCAGGAAACAAGGGATTAAGTTATTTTTTTTGAAGACTATTAAATTAAAACCAGACAAGCTGCCAGAACACCTGCGTCATTCTGCTCATTACAGTTTTCTGACTTCTACATAAGGGAAGAAAAAAAGAGACATTAAAGTAAATTAACACTTTCAACTCCACCTTTCAAGTACAAAGGTATCCCACCTTTCATGATTTCAAAAGCAGCTGTGCCTCCGGGCCGAGTGGCGGACCAGTGATGTTGAAAGAGGATTCACCACCACCGGCTTTAATTTGTGGCTGCATGTTGATTTTTGACTATTCAGAAGTCTGTCGGCTCATCAGAGCGTGAAATGAGCTCTTTCATTTGAGCAGCAGCAGCGCTGGTGAGAGCTCTGTTAGAGCCGATGCACCGATCAGCTGCCAATGAGAACTCTCCCAGTGATTTACTCCAGTTTCATGTGCAGGATGAAGTCATGTGTGATGAAGTGAAGAATAACCTGCCCTCGACTGTGCAGAGAGCTGCAGAGGTAGAATCCCAACATCTTCCCAACATCTTCCCAACAGCTTCCCAACAGCTTCCCAACATCTTCCCAACATCTTCCCAACAGCATCCCAACAGCTTCCCAACAGCATCCCAACAGCATCCCAACATCTTCCCAACATCTTCCCAACATCTTCCCAACAGCATCCCAACAGCATCCCAACAGCTTCCCAACAGCATCCCAACAGCTTCCCAACAGCATCCCAACAGCATCCCAACAGCATCCCAACATCTTCCCAACATCTTCCCAACATCTTCCCAACAGCTTCCCAACAGCATCCCAACAGCTTCCCAACAGCATCCCAACAGCTTCCCAACAGCTTCCCAACAGCATCCCAACATCTTCCCAACATCTTCCCAACAGCTTCCCAACATCTTCCCAACAGCATCCCAACAGCATCCCAACAGCTTCCCAACAGCTTCCCAACAGCATCCCAACATCTTCCCAACATCTTCCCAACAGCATCCCAACAGCATCCCAACATCTTCCCAACATCTTCCCAACATCTTCCCAACAGCTTCCCAACAGCATCCCAACATCTTCCCAACATCTTCCCAACATCTTCCCAACAGCTTCCCAACAGCATCCCAACAGCTTCCCAACAGCATCCCAACAGCTTCCCAACAGCATCCCAACATCTTCCCAACATCTTCCCAACAGCTTCCCAACAGCTTCCCAACAGCATCCCAACCTCCGACCAGTTGAAGCATCAAACATTCTGCAGGTCAACAGTTTGAAGCCGGTTCGGTTGAACAGTTTAGGATGATGACTTTTGAACTGGAAACAAATCTGTGTTTGTTTCTTCGTTCCTCATTGAAACTACTTTCCTGATTCAAAGTCTACATTCAACCGAGAACGGCGTTCAGAAATCAAAGTGCTGAATGACTCAACAATTTAGAATTTTTGAATATGATGCTTAATTACTTTCTAAATGAAAGCCACTAATGAGGCCATTGACATGCATAAAAAAAAATCTGAAATAAATTTACTTCAGCATAAACCGAAATATTAAAATTATCTTTTAATTTTCACTTTTGAATCAGTCGACAAAATGAAATTGCAAATTAGATAGTTGCATTTACATTTGAACATTAAAATTAAAACTATTTAAAAAGATTTAATAATGGCCAATTCCACAGGACTTAATTTAACTTTTTTTTTTAATTACAACGTACAATAATTTGTTTTGTCAGTGAAGTTTTTACTTTGGAAGTAATTATTAAATCTCAAACACAAAATTAAAAATGTACTCTTAGAATTTCTGTGTGACTTTCTTTGTGAAACATTATGCACAGAAATGAAAAGTGAAATTTTTACTTTATTTGAGTGTTGGCACTCAAATGCTCAGATGACATTGTTTGTACAAATTATATATTATTCAGTGGTAAGATCACGTTTGTATGAAACGTCATAAGTGGATTATTCCAAATGTGAATCCTAAATGATGAAGTCTACAACCTTCTAGATAGCTAATCTTTTTAAATTCCATTACGATATAGTTTAGGGGGAGAAATATGAGAATATATACACGAGGAAGAAAGTGGTGCTATGATGAACCACCTGTTGGTGTTCTGCTTCTACTTACAGTGTAGTTGTGGCGGGTCACTGTCACCGGCTGGCCGAGCTCGGAGTAGTAGGTCTCCGTGAAGTCTGGAGCCAGAAGCTTACTAGAAAAAAGAACAAGAGAAAAAGGTAAATATTAACATTTAACTTTAGAACACATTTATAGGAAACATTTTACAAACTGATTCTTCACTATAGAAACTTGATATCCACGGCAACCAGATGGAGAAAAACAAAGGTCCAGTTGTAATATCTGTTTCACTGACAGATGATGTCACGTAACAGCATCAAGCGACGAGTGCACTGCCTGGCCAGCTAATCACATTTGCTGATGTTATTAGCTAATTTTATAAACTAGACCAGCATGAGTGACAGCTGACTGCGCAGTTGCCTAGCAATAACAAAGGCTGTTTCCTGTGCTGATTGTTGAACTTAATTGTAATAGTCGAGGCAGAGCGGTAGATGAAAGGTTTGAGTGCTGCACGGTGAGTCGGGTAAAAATCATACGGAGGGCATTTTTGGAAATGTTCTTATCTCACTTCTTCCCACCATCATCAAATATATTTAGCATATTACTCATGTTCAGAAAAATATCTAAAATAATATAAACTAAAATTAAAATGCACCATCTAAGTATAATTTAATTACAGCCTTACATGGGAAAATGACACATTCAAGTATGTTTCTTCTCTTTGTGCAGTCAGACAGCTGATCTCTTCTTCATCAGTAACTGGAGGATATTTTACCCCGGTATCACAGCAAAACGTGAAATAGACACGCTGGTCCACTATGGCAAAACGTGAAATAGACACACCTACAAGTAGCTCCGCCCCAGACATCTGATTGGTCAACTGAACATTTGGTTTTAACACGAGACGGAGCTAAAATGTTAAAAATACAGGAGTCCATGGATATCTTTGTTCATCAGACATCTTTGTTCATCAGATATCTTTGTTCATCAGATCTTTGTTCATCAGATATCTTTGTTCCAACCAGACTGAGCTAGCTGAGAAGTTCAGTGTTTCCATGTCCTGTATTTATTCAGTTTGAACTAGAAATCCTCTCTGTTGTTAGGTGGTTGCTAAGGGTCCGACTACTTCCTGTAGTAGTAAACATTACATACGTTACATAAGAGTCTACTGACGTGACTGATTGTTTTACAGTTCTTAGTCATATCCCGTGCGTTGCCATGGAAACGGGATTTTACAAAAAGTTTTACATTTTGAGAGCGAATTGCGCCACAATATGAACACATTTAGATTACATATTTTATTTAGTTGTATAATAACAATATTACACTCGATAGTACTGTAACGTCATTATTAAATTACACCCTCTGGTGTAATATTGCGTAACTGCAGCATGTTTCGGGGCTGCTGGTTGAAGCACTTTCAATCTGTCCGTCTCGATGAGCCTCGGACAGAAAACAAGAAGCTCCTTCACCGTTTCTGTTCCAGCTCCGAGTAACGACAGTATGGGTTGAATCTCATGCTACACATGACTTCTGAATCTCATCTTTATAAAAAGTGCAAACTCAGACATTGATATTCTCAATGATATTCATAGCTTCTTCAGTTGCTTTCTGACATCTACTTGATAATGATCCTGATATTTCTGAGCTTGATTGCAAAAAGCATAATCTCCTTTAAATTAAATGCTGCATCAGCAGGATAACGGAGTTGAGCGGAAAATATCCAAACGCCTCATCGTGATTATATCAGATTTGATTTAGTCACTTATCTCATACAAATCCCCCCCTCCCCACTTTCTGTTTCCGCTGTAGAGAAAAGACGTCGCACTGCCGGAGATAAAGAAATGAGATTATTGTTTGATGGCTCCTCAAAGGTCACCTGACAACAACAAAAAGCATTGGCTCCATTTTAGCCTTCAGGAGAAAAGGTGACATTTGTCACGTCTGGGGACGATGGAGGCGGTCGACAAATGCCAAGACGTCCCTGGACGAAGGCTCAATGTTAGAGATGTATGGATCCGTGGGGCCACCAGGACGTCTGGCTTGACTCCACCTCCGTATGCGAGAAATACGGACCAGGCAGCACAAACGAGCAAATGGAGGACAGACATGGAAAAGATGAGCCCAATCTCCATCTGGTCCCGGGGGCCCTATTGTATTATTCATGGAGGGGGTTTGTAATGGAACATAATCCAACTTTCTTACCACCTTTTTACTGCAGACAATTTACCGTGCTACATAAAAAGACTGTCTTTGGTTGGCAGTCCTCGAAAGTTAATTCGATCGAAGCTGCTGCACCGACGGTTGTGCGTGAATTCAAGGACAGTATTTACACTGAATGTTCATCAAAGGCAGCGGAAAGGAAACGGCTGATTGCTTTTCATAGCAGGTCACCGACTTTCAAAATATCTCTTATGGCTTAATTAAAACTTGGCAAAGTGTGATGATCCTCTCTGCAGAAACTCAGAGCTCACCAGCTCGCTGCAGGTTTCAGAGATCAGCGACTGTATCTGAGAAACGACCTTCGAACTTAAAGATACAAAGAGCTCAATTGCTAACGAAGAAGTCCTTCAGGTTCTGGAGGTTTTGTTGTTTGGGGACATAATTAGTTTGTTTGAGCTTCACTCACCAAGAAGTTTCTTCATAAAACAGAGTTTACGAAGATTCTGATTGTCTTATTTGTTCTTCAGTAAGAACACAATCTGCACACTGACGCACATCTGAGAGCTGAAGTGGTTCAGCACTCAGCATGTAGAGGTTCATGCAAAAAATATATAATATTAAGGAACTTAAATTAGATAGATAGATAGATAATAGACAGACAGACAGACAGACAGACAGATAGATAGATAGATAGATAGATAGATACTTTATTAATCCCACAGAGGGACATTTTTATGCCACAGCAGCATGTACAGGGCAAAAAATTGAATATAATTTTTTTTTTTTTTAAAATGCACATTCTATACAATAAAATAAAATAATATTAAATAAACTAAACTAAATAAAACTAACCTAAACCTAAACAACAGTGCAATGGATTAGAACAAAACAACATACAAGACAGCAGTGCAAGGGAGTTATTGTTGTGTGATGGATTTGACCAAAGGTGAGTTATTGAACAGTCAGGAATGATCTCCTGTATCAGGAATGATCTCCTGTATCTGGAATGATCTCCTGTATCTGGAATGATCTCCTGTATCAGGAATGATCTCCTGTATCTGGAATGATCTCCTGTATCAGGAATGATCTCCTGTATCTGGAATGATTTCCTGTATCTGGAATGATCTCCTGTATCTGGAATGATCTCCTGTATCAGGAATGATCTCCTGTATCAGAAATGATCTCCTGTATCAGGAATGATCTCCTGTATCAGGAATGATCTCCTGTATCTGGAATGATCTCCTGTATCTGGAATGATCTCCTGTATCTGGAATGATCTCCTGTATCTGGAATGATCTCCTGTATCAGGAATGATCTCCTGTATCAGAAATGATCTCCTGTATCAGGAATGATCTCCTGTATCTGGAATGATCTCCTGTATCTGGAATGATCTCCTGTATCAGGAATGATCTCCTGTATCAGAAATGATCTCCTGTATCAGGAATGATCTCCTGTATCAGGAATGATCTCCTGTATCTGGAATGATCTCCTGTATCAGGAATGATCTCCTGTATCTGGAATGATCTCCTGTATCAGGAATGATCTCCTGTATCTGGAATGAGCTCCTGTATCTGGAATGAGCTCCTGTATCAGAAATGATCTCCTGTATCAGGAATGATCTCCTGTATCAGGAATGATCTCCTGTATCTGGAATGATCTCCTGTATCTGGAATGATCTCCTGTATCAGGAATGATCTCCTGTATCTGGAATGATCTCCTGTATCAGGAATGATCTCCTGTATCAGGAATGAGCTCCTGTATCTGGAATGAGCTCCTGTATCTGGAATGATCTCCTGTATCTGTCCTTGTGACAGCAGCTGGAGGAGTCTTTAGGAGAAAGTCCTCCTCTGTCCCTGCAGCAGGTGGAGAGGGTGGTCAGGATTATCCAATATGGACAATAGTTTGTTCAGCGTCCTCCTCTCCACCACCTTTTCCAGACTGTCCAGTTTGTAGCCGATGATGGAGCCGGCCTTCTTAACCAGTTTGTTAAGTCTGTTGGTGTCTCCGGCTCCAATGCTGCCCCCACCACCACCACCTCTCCCCCCCTCAGCAGACTACTAGAAGTACAGTTCACTGGCCACAACAGATGGTAGAACATCTCCAACATCTTGCTGCACACATTGAAGGATCGAAGTTTCCTCAAGAAAAAGAGTCGACTCATCCCCTTCTTGTAGACAGCGTTGATGTTGGTCTTCCAGTTCAGTCTGTTGTCATGGAGACACCAGGTACTTGTACTCCTCCACCAGGTCCACCTCCTCTCCCAGAACTCTCACAATGATACTTTATTATAATCTATATTTGTGGGGGACCGTGTCTCTGTCAGACTTCCTGGATGTCCTGGACCATCTGAGATCAGACAGCTGAACAGGACCTGGAGCTGCTCCTGCAGAAAGTTCTGCTTCTGAGAGCTGCTCCTGCAGGAGGTTCTGCCTCAGAGAGCTGCTGCCTCTCATCTCTAATTAAATGATAAAAATCAAATCTTTATAACGTACTGCAGAAGCAAATGTTCAAATGTTGAATACAAACGAAGGACTTATTGAACACGTGGACATGTGAGTGCTGCCTCACCGATAACGGCTGTAATGTGTCAGAGAACTCCAGATGAAAAATCAAGATATTGTTTAAGTGACTAGTTTTCAGAAAGGAGGATTTTTCTTAGGAGTTTTTCTCCGGTTTCTTTTTTCTGCATTTGAGTCCTCCATCAGAGAGGACGTGTGCACATCTCACTGAGCCACATGCTGCACTGAGCGCCAGCATCCAGCATCCAGCAGGCACGCTCATTAAAAAGTGCCAGTGGATGTGAGTCAACGCGACAGCAGTCCTGCTACTAAATAATTACACAAACACACCCAGCTTTTGTCTCTGCCTCGGAGCATCGATTGCAAAGCCGCACAATGAAGCTGGAGTCAAACCACTGCGCTACTTCCAACAACAAAAGTAATGGGCTCCTTTCGTGGCACAAGAAAAGGAGACGGGCCGCCTGGCTTTGGTGAGCCGACATCATTTTCTCTAATGAGCTGGCCGAGAAGATAAACAGCTGGACACAGACGTTTGTGTGTCCCTGTACACGGTTTACTTCTGTGGCTTTCTTAGCAGAGCTTCTATATCTCAGTTAAACAAGCTGCAGGAGAAACGGTTGGAAAAACCCACATAGACATCAACTAAAGGAGCCTTTAGGGTACACAAAATCTACTCTATTATTGTACATTCAAATGTCATTTTTAAAAAGGGTGAAACATGTTTAGACACCTTCTTCTTAGTTTTCTGGAGGTCCATCTGAAAATAATCCCTCATTCATTAGAAAAGAAGATTCAAGAAGACCTGTTTTTGGGGGCGTGTCTGTTTGATTGACAGGCCTGTGGTGCAGTCAGGTTACAGCTATCGGTGGGCGGGACGTAGTATCGTCAGGTTTCCAATCAGATCGGTCAGATCCACCACTGGCTCCTCCCCCAGCTCGTCCAAATATGGTCACTATTATAATATAGTGTCACTATAGTCCAAACTAACAAGATGGTGACGGACAGAATCTGAACTGGAGGATTCATAACGTTCACAAACCAACGATGACATCACTGATGGTTGATGACATCATTGATGGAGGATGACATCACTGATAGTTGATGACATCACTGATGGTTGATGACATCACTGGCTTCATAATGTTCACAAACATCGCTGCTGGTTGCTGATTGGTTCTGATCCGGCGCATCTCATAGATGAAGCTGCATCATAACAAACAGTAATAATGGCCAAAACAGTAAAAGTAATCCTGAGGTTATTTATCTGGAGGTTGCTGTTCTCTTGCTCTAATAGAAGTGTTTGCCTGCAGCTGTTTACTCGGCGAGTTCTCAGAACCACAAACCCAAATGTCAACAGCACACAGACTTCACCTTTGTCTGATGGAAACAGGCCTCTGTTATCAGCTGACTTCATGAGCGGCTGTCTAAAGAAACTCATCACATGGAGACGGCTGAGAGAATGAGAATGTTCCGCTGTCTGGTTGAACGGGCCGCCGCCGGGCTGCCGGGACTGATGGGTGACGAGGGAATACCGGAGTCAGTGAATGGCTCCATTGGAGGAAAGCTCTTCATTATTGTAGTGAGCGAGCTGAATGGAACTATCACATGCTAGATATTAAACACAGGCAGAGCCGCAGGTGGAGCTGCTCAGTCCTCTCTGCAGGCTGACGGACAGCACTGTAGCTTAGCTTTAGCCTTTAACCTTTAACCCCAGGAGGGAATGTGTGCCAACTTTGACCTCCCGAGGCCACAAACCATCGACACGGAACTTCTAATCTGTGTGGCTGCACACTGAAAGGGAAATTGGATTAAAGCATGCAGGAGGAGGGGGAGGATGTGTCTTTGATCGTATCCATGGTGATATCTGGTCGACTCACAAATGTACATGAAGATCAGTTGAACATGCATGCCTGACAGCAGAGATCTCAGCCTGCAGGGAGCATCGATTATCATGCCGGTCTGGACTTTAAATGAAGTGTGTCCGCTGTGTTCAGCTCCTTCACATTCAGTCGGATGAAGCTGGTTTGTTTTTGGCTGCTGCCGGTCCTGCATGTTTCCAAATGTGTCACGTTCAACCCAACAACTCTCAGAGGTTCCTGAGGAGGAAATAAAATGCAGCTCCAACAGAAATGAAGAAGAAGAGACCGTTTTTCACGACTATAAATTAAACCTTCGTGTGAATCCTTTGTGGCCGGTTGCCTATTAAATCCTCTGAAATTGTAATTAAGTGTTGTGGCTTCATTTCTTCTGACCTTTTTACTTTATTTGCATTAAATCAAATTGCATCAGTTAGTCATAACTTATTACTACTAATTTCTCTTTACGACCAGAAAGAGGAATCAGACGAGAAGTCTTAAAAAGGAACTGCTGAACATATGAAGTCATGCTGCAAACAAACAGGAAGTGAGCGCTGAGCTGCAGGCTGTCGTTGAGTTTCTGCTGTTTTTCGTAACTGCAGCAGGAAGTTAAAACGCCTCATTTCTCTGAAACAGAAACGAATGATCTCAGCAGGATGACGTCAACCTCAAACTCTTATTCTACAGAACCACCTGGTCCATGTTACCGAGCAACCAGTCAACACTTAATATGAACTGAATCAGGTTTTTAAGTGTTCATGAATGACGTCACAAGAGTTTGAAAGTTGAACAGGCAAAAACAGAAAAATGTGAGAGAGAAATCAGCAGCATCAACGAGCCTCGTTTCTTCTGGAAGGTCATAAAATTATGAGAAAGAAAGAAATGCGGTCAAAGTCGCACACCATCAGTTCACATCATTTATCCTCCGTTACAGAAAACAAGATCCCTGTTTGAGCAGCGGAGGCCCGTCGGAGGCTTCATCCACCTCCTCCTCCTCCTGCTCCTCCTCCTGCTGCTCCTTCTTCTCCTCCTCCTTTTCCTCCTGCTCCTTCTCCTGCTGCTCCTTCTCCTCCTCCTTTTCCTCCTGCTCCTTCTCCTCCTTTTTCTCCTGCTCCTTTTCCTCCTGCTCTATCTCCTTATCCTCCTCATTCTCCTCCTCTTTCTCCTGCTCCTTCTCCTCCCCCTCCTCTCTTCCTTCTCCTCCTCTTCATTTTCCTTCTTCGTGCATCTGAGCAGCGATCGTGTACTTTCCGGCTTCACGGCACTTTAAGTCGAGATGACGGCTGACAGGATTTTCTGGAGCTTCTTTGAAGCTGCAGATTACAGTTGTGTGAGAGGACAGTTTGTCTTCTCCTGCTGTGTCCTTTGTTTGGGCCTCAGGGACTGTTGGGGGGGGGGGGGGGGGCATGCCAATGGTTTGTCGAAAGGGTTTAGAGGTATCCATATTTTCAGAATGTTTTTTTCTTTATAACCCAAAACTAACTTCTGAGCTCATTAGGTGGAGCCATCAGACGCTACGAGCGTCGTTCAGCCAGCGCTGACGCAGCGTTCAGCTTCACACGCTGTTCAATAAACAAATATTTGTCAGATTTGTTTATGCTGCTGTGGAGGAGAGTATTCAGGTTATAATGCTGTGAAACTCCACAGGTACTTCCATCATCACCGCTCTCTTGTTTCTGGTTGTAATCTCTGCCGTCTGTAAAACTTCTACAACTTCAATAAAGAAACGTCCACATTTGAATCCTGAAGTTAGTTTTGGTTTTCACTTCTGGAATAGTTTCACTTTGTCTGTTCTTCATGAATTCATCCTCACTGGTCGAACATGAAGTCAGTTAACTGGGAGCAGAATATTCTGTCAGCAGAAGGAAGAGAAAGATGCCAAAGATCATTCATGTTTCCAGTCACTCCTGGAAATGATATTTTTTAGAGATATTAATGTTTGCAGAGTCGTGCTGCTTGTACCCGATGTACTCGATGTACCCGATGTACTCCGATGTACCCAATGTACTCCGATGTACCCGATGTACCCGATGTACTCCGATGTACCCGATGTACTCCGATGTACCCGATGTACCCGATGTACCCGATGTACCCGATGTACTCCGATGTACCCGATGTACCCGATGTACTCCGATGTACTCCGATGTACCCGATGTACCCGATGTACTCCGATGTACCCGATGTACCCGATGTACTCCGATGTACCCGATGTACTCCGATGTACCCGATGTACTCCGATGTACTCCGATGTACTCCGATGTACTCCGATGTACTCCGATGTACCCGATGTACCCGATGTACCCGATGTACTCCGATGTACCCGATGTACTCCGATGTACTCCGATGTACCCGATGTACTCCGATGTACTCCGATGTACCCGATGTACTCCGATGTACCCGATGTACCCGATGTACTCCGATGTACCCGATGTACTCCGATGTACCCGATGTACCCGATGTACTCCGATGTACTCCGATGTACTCCGATGTACCCGATGTACTCCGATGTACCCGATGTACTCGATGTACCCGATGTACTCCGATGTACCCGATGTACTCCGATGTACTCGATGTACTCCGATGTACCCGATGTACCCGATGTACTCCGATGTACCCGATGTACCCGATGTACTCCGATGTACCCGATGTACTCCGATGTACCCGATGTACCCGATGTACTCGATGTACCCGATGTACTCGATGTACCCGATGTACTCCGATGTACCCGATGTACCCGATGTACTCCGATGTACCCGATGTACTCCGATGTACTCCGATGTACCCCGATGTACCCGATGTACTCGATGTACCCGATGTACTCCGATGTACCCGATGTACCCGACGCACCCGATGTACCCGACGTACCCGATGTACTCCGATGTACCCGACGTACCCGATGTACTCCGATGTACCCGATGTACTCGATGTACTCTGATGTACCCGATGTACTCCGATGTACTCCGATGTACCCGATGTACCCGATGTACTCGATGTACCCGATGTACTCCGATGTACCCGATGTACCCGACACACCCGATGTACCCGACGTACTCCGATGTACCCGACGTACCCGATGTACCCGATGTACCCGACGCACCCGATGTACTCCGATGTACCCGATGTACCCGATGTACTCCGATGTACCCGATGTACCCGACGTACCCGATGTACTCCGATGTACCCGACGTACCCGATGTACTCCGATGTACCCGATGTACTCGATGTACTCTGATGTACCCGATGTACTCCGATGTACCCCGATGTACCCGATGTACTCTATGTACCCGATGTACTCCGATGTACCCGATGTACTCCGATGTACCCGATGTACCCGATGTACTCCGATGTACCCGATGTACCCGATGTACTCCGATGTACCCGATGTACTCCGATGTACCCGATGTACCCGATGTACTCTATGTACCCGATGTACCCGATGTACCCGATGTACTCCGATGTACCCGATGTACTCCGATGTACCCGATGTACCCGATGTACTCTATGTACCCGATGTACCCGATGTACCCGATGTACTCTATGTACCCGATGTACCCGATGTACCCGATGTACTCGATGTACTCAATGTGTGCCGTCTGCTCTTTAAACAAACGTGTCTTCGGGGGTTGGTGATGTGGAACGGCTCATAATTCGCTCGATGTTTGATGAAACACGATCAGTGTCAGCTGTTTCTTCCACTGGTCACATGATCCAGGAGAAGGAGACAACTGTTTCACACAGGAGCTGCAGGTAAATAACGCCTCGTTTAACTGTGAGGCAGGCAAATATGCTCTGGTGCAGCCCCAGAATAAACAAATAAACAAACAAACAAACAGGTAGAAATGAGCTTCACAGGTCAGATATTTACTAAAATGTAGTCGAAGGAGATTTCAGGCAGCAGATGTGGAAGTCGGAGAACTTCCTCTATGTTGAAGGTTAAAAACAGTTTCACACTTCTTCTGCCTACAGAAATGATTTCAACTGCCTGAAATAGAAACGGTTTATTTACCCAACAACTAATGAGACGACTTCTGTTACAGACTTCATTTCTTCCAGCGAACCATCGTTGAGCAGTTCTACAGAGATCGTTTCACTCCTTCGTGTCTTTGAGAGTTTTTATTGGCCAGCTGAAACGATAACAACATCTGACCCAGGAGGAGAACCGCTAGACCAGGGGTGTCAAACATACGGCCCGCGGGCCAGATCCGGCCCGCCAGGGGGTCCAGCTCGGCCCGCCGGATGACTTTGCCAAGTGTGAAAATTACAGAAAGACATACATTGCATTTCTATGAGAATATGGAGGTTTATGAGTACAAACGTTTTGTAATTGTTTTTTTTAATCGATCCAGTAATTGCTTCAGAAACAGCGTAAATGCGACGTCTGCTCCGGAGGGAGAAGCTGCTGCTCGCTTTGTGACGCGTTAAATCTGCAGAGGAGAGCCCAGGCAGATAAACAGTGGGCTGATGTCTGAGTTTTTGCTCTTTATGTTTCTAGTTTATTGTAGAAAGACATTTAAAATAGGGTTTATCATCCAAAAACCTTCAATGATTTAAACAAAGAGAAATGTTGTCGTTATGTCTGCGTTAGTATGCTATGATTTTACTGGTCGGGCCCACTTGAGATGAAAGTGGGCAGGATGTGGCCCCTGAACTAAAATGAGTTTGACACCCCTGCGCTAGATGCTCGGAGCTCCTCTCCTGCTTACTGAGAACCCGGAACAACTGGTTCCGCCTTCAGTCACATGATCACGGACGACAGCATCGCCACCGTCACCGCCTGATGTTCAGACCGACCGCTAAACGTGTTGCAGAGTTCTGACGAGGCGGAAAGAAAAGTGAAGAATGTG
This sequence comes from Embiotoca jacksoni, assembly GCF_022577435.1. Lineage (NCBI taxonomy): Eukaryota > Metazoa > Chordata > Actinopteri > Embiotocidae > Embiotoca > Embiotoca jacksoni. The sequence continues at coordinate 546,809 of NW_027185434.1, forward strand.
CTGAGACTCAAAGACACGCAGATTGATGACATCAGCACGTTATCAGACTGAGGTGGAGTTCAGCTATGTTTCTGGCCTCTGGAAAATAAATCCATGGCAGAGCTGCAGTTAATGTGATCATGTGTCCTCCTCAGTCCTCTAGGAGACATCTGGAAAACACAGAACCATGGAAGCACTGAGACGATGAGATGAAACTACAGAAGTTAGAACAAAGAATACAGATGATGGAGAAAATATTAAAAAATAATCTATGGAATAAATTGGAATATCAGTCTCTGATAGAACAGCAATAAAAGTAAGATAAACTGAATAATGAGTGAACTGAAGTAGAAAGTTCAACCTCGAGATCCTCCTCTTCATCCTCTCTTCTTCTTCCTCCTCCTCCTCTTCATCCTCTCTTCTTCTTCCTCCTCCTCCTCTTCATCCTCTCTTCTTCTTCCTCCTCCTCCTCTTCATCCTCTCTTCTTCTTCCTCCTCCTCCTCTTCATCCTCTCTTCTTCTTCCTCCTCCTCCTCTCTGCCCTCCAGGACTAACTTTCACTGTTTCCTGGGAGCCTCTCTGACTCTCTGCCGTGGAGGCGGGTGTGTCTGGCCCAGGAGCTGCCAGTCACTGTGTGAGCTGGATTAGAGCAGATTAACAGAACAAAGCTCATTATTGATCTGAATCTCTATTAAAGTGGAGACGAGTTCCTGAGGAAGAATCGATGAAGAGGAGGGGTGAGGAAAACTCCATCTAAACTTCTCTGTCAGGTGAGACTCGCCGAGGAGTCTGGTCCTCATGAACAATCAGAACATCCAACAGAACATCCAACAGACATCCAACAGAACATCCAACAGACATCCAACAGAACATCCAACAGACATCCAACAGAACATCCAATAGACATCCAACAGAACATCCAACAGAACATCCAACAGACATCCAATAGACATCCAACAGAACATCCAACAGACATCCAACAGAACATCCAACAGACATCCAATAGACATCCAACAGAACATCCAACAGAACATCCAACAGACATCCAACAGAACATCCAACAGACATCCAACAGAACATCCAACAGACATCCAACAGAACATCCAACAGAACATCCAACAGAACATCCAACAGACATCCAACAGAACATCCAATAGACATCCAACAGAACATCCAACAGAACATCCAACAGACATCCAACAGAACATCCAACAGACATCCAATAGACATCCAACAGAACATCCAACAGACATCCAACAGAACATCCAACAGACATCCAATAGACATCCAACAGAACATCCAACAGACATCCAATAGACATCCAACAGAACATCCAACAGACATCCAACAGAACATCCAACAGACATCCAATAGACATCCAACAGAACATCCAACAGACATCCAACAGAACATCCAACAGACATCCAATAGACATCCAACAGAACATCCAACAGACATCCAACAGAACATCCAACAGACATCCAACAGACATCCAATAGACATCCAACAGAACATCCAACAGACATCCAACAGAACATCCAACAGACATCCAATAGACATCCAACAGAACATCCAACAGACATCCAACAGAACATCCAACAGACATCCAATAGACATCCAACAGAACATCCAACAGACATCCAACAGACATCCAACAGAACATCCAACAGACATCCAATAGACATCCAACAGAACATCCAACAGACATCCAATAGACATCCAGCAGAACATCCAACAGACATCCAACAGAACATCCAACAGACATCCAACAGACATCCAACAGAACATCCAACAGACATCCAATAGACATCCAACAGAACATCCAACAGACATCCAACAGAACATCCAACATAACATCCAACAGAACATCCAACAGACATCCAATAGACATCCAACAGAACATCCAACAGACATCCAATAGACATCCAACAGAACATCCAACATAACATCCAACAGACATCCAACAGAACATCCAACAGACATCCAATAGACATCCAACAGACATCCAACATAACATCCAACAGACATCCAACAGAACATCCAACAGACATCCAACAGAACATCCAACATAACATCCAACAGACATCCAACGGAACATCCAACAGACATCCAACAGAACATCCAACAGACATCCAATAGACATCCAACAGAACATCCAACAGACATCCAATAGACATCCAACAGAACATCCAACATAACATCCAACAGACATCCAACAGAACATCCAACAGACATCCAATAGACATCCAACAGAACATCCAACAGACATCCAACATAACATCCAACAGACATCCAACAGAACATCCAACAGACATCCAACAGAACATCCAACATAACATCCAACAGACATCCAACGGAACATCCAACAGACATCCAACATAACATCCAACAGACATCCAACAGAACATCCAACAGACATCCAATAGACATCCAACAAAACATCCAACAGACATCCAACAGAACATCCAACAGACATCCAACAGAACATCCAACAGACATCCAATAGACATCCAACAGAACATCCAACAGACATCCAACAGAACATCCAACAGACATCCAATAGACATCCAACAGAACATCCAACAGACATCCAACATAACATCCAACAGACATCCAACATAACATCCAACAGAACATCCAACAGACATCCAACAGACATCCAACAGAACATCCAGCAGAACATCCAACAGACATCCAATAGACATCCAACAGAACATCCAACAGACATCCAACATAACATCCAACAGACATCCAACAGAACATCCAGCAGAACATCCAACAGACATCCAACAGAACATCCAACAGACATCCTAACAGAACATCCAACAGAACATCCAACAGAACATCCAAATTTACTCTTCATAGGAGTCAAGTTTTAACTCCCAGAATTCTTCCAAACTGCTTCAGAGTGAATTCGATGGTTTCACGTAACGAAGCAAAAAGAGCTGATTTGAACTCATTACAAAGATGTGAATTTTCTGAATACAGAGAGATCAGACTTCATCAAGGAACCTTACAGGACATCTGCAATTAAAATTCAATGTGCTCTTTAAGAACAACACACACACACACACACACACATACACATACACACACACACACACACACACACACACACACACACTGTATTACCCCACCGAGGCTAATGATGACCAGCAGCCTCTGGAAACGAATTCAATGATACGAACAAATAGTTGTGATGCCATTAATATTTAATATACGCTGGCACGTCTTTAATAATGTACGTGTTATTCTTTATCCTCACTCAGCACACACACACACACACACACACACACACACTGTATTACCTGTAACATGAATTGACATAAATTGAAAGTTTTCCAGCTTCATTTCCACACAGATTATTTTTTTAATTTTCTTTTTTTCTCCCCCAGAAGGCAGTTTTCATGTTTTCTGTTTCAGAATTTGTCCTCGAAAGGTCTTCTAAAAGTCAGATGGAGGCAGAAGAGGGGTGGTCTTACAGTATAATCAGGCTCCTGTATTTGGGACAATACACTGATTGTGTTGAAAATCACTGAGCTCTGTCAGCTGATGAAGAAAATGTGAAGACATGAAACTCTCTGAAAAAGCTGTTATCAGAACTGCTGCTGATTGAGGACCTCGGAGACGGCAGCTGGAGAACTTCATCAGAGTTCACATGAAGTAGACAATGTTCAGACATCTTTTCTTTAGTCAGAACTTCAAGGACCTCATCTGTAACTCAGATGAGTTTTACTGACCTTGTAAAGTCTGAAAGAAAATCTGTTTCTTTGTCGGTTGTGTCGACTCTTCAGTCACTTCATTTAACACGACACTTCAATTCAAGCAGGTTAAAATAAGAAGATATGGTCTGGTGAAATAAAAAGATTTGTTTGTCTATTTAGGATGATAAGAACTGCGTTAAAAAGGTGATTCTTTGATTAAATATCTGAACTCTTCCATCATTAAAACAAGAAACTTTTACTTTCAGTCAGAAGATTCTTTCATTATTGCAACCAGATCGGTTTGTTAATATAATGAAATACTTTTACATTATGACGCAACACATTTTCTTTTCATAACAACACACTTTGATATAATTTATCTTTAAAATGACATATGCTCCTCCAGATGATGAGACACTTCGTCCTGATAACAAGACCATTTTTTCCCCCATAGAAACCAAATGTCTTTCTTCTCCTGATAAAATGTTTAATTTAAGCATCAGATCCTGTTATCATTTAACGAGACACATGAAACACTTTGTTGTGATAAAAAGACAGTTTTCCTTTTTGTCCTTTCTTCTTCCAACAGTGTAAAGTAATGATCTCAGCCTGCAGACATGCTGCTGTTTAATGGCCCGGTTCCAGGCCCGGCCCAGTGGAAGAGGCCCGGCAGATAAAACAAACCGTTCCCAGTAACTCCTCCTCCATCAGAGCGAGTCTCTGACCTACATTCAGATCCAGAACAAACCTCTGGGAAACATCAGCTTTAAAATACACACAGACTCACGACCGCTCTGTTATTACACACTGGGACTGGTACCAGAACCACTCAGCTCTCTCATCCATCACCGCCTGGCCGGGTCATGCGTGTCACCCTAGTCTATAGAGTATCTAGTTTTCTGTGTCGGTTCTTCCATTTTCCTCCTCTGACTCGACTCGTTGGTCCAGAAATCCTTTACATGCTCACTGACTTTGACTCCAAGCACTGAAATGTGCCTCAATCTTCCACTTCCTGAAGCACCTTAAACCACACAACAAACCACCCAACACTGCTGAGATATCTTCACTTTTAATCCTTAATATCTGTCCACACCAACCATCAACCATCAGTGATGTCATCATCCATCAGTGATGTCATCAACCATCAGTGATGTCATCATTGGTTTGTGAACGTTATGAATCCTCCAGTTCAGATTCTGTCCGTCACCATCTTGTTAGTTCGGAGCGGTTTGGAGCAGGAAGTGACCATATTTGGACGAGCTGGGGGAGGAGCCAGAGGTGGATCTGACCGATCTGATCGGAAACCTGACGATACTACGTCCCGCCCACCGATAGCTGTAACCTGACTGCACCACAGGCCTGTCAATCAAACAGACACGCCCCCAAAAACAGGTCTTCTTGAATCTTCTTTTCTAATGAATGAGGGATTATTTTCAGATGGACCTCCAGAAAACTAATAAGAAGGAGTGACTTTAGCTAACAACACCGAGATAACTGATGGACACATTTTATTCACTTTGGATTTGATGAGAGAAGTTGAATGGGAGTCTATGGAGCCGGAGGCTTTTTGGAGCCGACCTCTAGTGGCACTCGCTGGTATTGCAGCTGAAGACACTTCTGGATCAGAACCATTTTCATATCCAGTCTGTGGGTCTGAAACAACGACATGAGGACAAACATCCTCATGTCTGTCCTACATATCCAGTTTAATGTCTTTATCATTATCCTAACGAGTTGAAGTATCATTCAAAAATGCTTGATATCGATGCCTTCACTCTGACACCAGTTCTTTTAAAAAAAAAAAATCTATTTCATAAAATTCATTTTAACAAAAAGAAAATGACATTACATTAAAAATCTTTCATTTTCATGCAGTTTGCAGAAGCAGTGACACATGTTATTTTCTGTACCAACATGTGTCCCCCACACATGCAGACCACAGGTGGACGCTACAATTTACCAGTGTTCCCTAAACGCCTCACATGCTACGGGTCGATGCCGGCAGGCCGGCTGATCACAGTGACGTCTGCTGTTACTTCCACGTTCACATACATGACGTGACTGTGATCACAGAATAAAGCATGTAATGGAAGATTATCTGTGGTTTGAGCAGAGCCGTGTGTCCTTCATGTTTTCTAATAAGAGCTATTAACACACACTGTATGTTCTCCGACCCACTCAGTCTTCACAATGTTAAAACAGTTAGCAATGTTTTAGCAGCAGGACAGAGCTGAGATCAGAAGCCTGACTCAGGAGGTCCAACAGAGAGGAGGTCCAACACAGAAGAGGTCCAACACAGAGGAGGTCCAACACAGAGGAGGTCCAACACTTACTGGTTCCGTTCCAGCTGCAGCACCAGTCGCAGGTCGTTGGATGAGAGCTGTATCTCCCCGTTGACCGGATGTTCCTCCTGTTGGGGGAGAAGAGGCAGACTCGGTCAGGTCAGAGGTCACAGGTCAGTAGAAGAAGTCACTCAAACACTCAGAGATCGTTTTCATTGAGTCACTGAAGGACGTTCGTTTCAGAAATAAATATCTTCAACCCATTTTTAAAAAATAAATCTATTAAAAATGAAGAATATATATGGCCGATAACATAATTCAGGAGCTGCATTATTATAATCCAATACAAGGGACACAGTGGCAATAATGCACACACACACACACACACACACACACACTATAAAAGGTTGGTTTGAAACGAAACAGCTGCACCAGCTGATGTTTAAAATCTGTATTTCTAAATGTTCCTCTATATGTGAAACACTTTCTCGCTGTAAAACACTTCGAACTGCATTTCTTGTATGAAAGGTAGTATAGAAATAACGTTTTTATTGTTATTATTATTGACCAATTTAACAATAAGTTCTCAATCTGGTTTAATTATGAGAAACAGTTGATATTTGATCTGAATGAATACATTTTTTTTCACCAAACAATGTGAGCCTCCATCTTTAAATCACAACTCACTTCCTCCCATTTGATTCTATTATTCAGGACAACTCTGTATTCTACAGACGTATATGTAGGTGGTGATGAAATGTTTAATGTTGTCATTATTCAGTATATTGTAGTTCAGAAGGATGCAGGTGAAAACAACACACCTTTACATAAACCTTCATATGATGTGATGATAGAAGATGAAACTGAAACACTGATCTGACTGATGCATGTTACGCTTCTGTGGATCTGAGGAGGAGGAAGAGCTGGAAAAAGTGTCCAACAGAAGCGTCTGCTGTCACATATGAGGTTCGGACACCGTGAACTCTACGAGCACGTCACATCGGTGCAAACCTGAACGGGAGGAAGAGCGAGTGACGATGATGTGAAGTGATACAGCAGCAACACGAACTCTCCACCGTCCTCACAGCTCAGAGCTGGTGATGCGTTTGATGTCACGACGGGCATCTGGCCATCGGTGGAGCAGCACATTTAAAGGACAGAAGCTCCGATGTTCAGCCAGCCAGGTGCTGCAGCACGTCATGTGACCAACATACAGCACGGACAAAACGATAAGCTGCCCGTTGTCACGGTAACGACATCACCGCGGGTCACCTCAGTAACTTGTCCACTGTGAGACTGTAACGGAGACGTGGAGGTCGAGCGTGTCGGGAGATCGGAGTGAAGACGACCTGCTGAAGTACAAAACTATCCGTTCCTCTGGGAAAAAAAGTTCTTTGGAGGTTTGTCGACGCTGGAAACCGCTCGGGGACGACAACGGGGACGACAAAGGGGACGAGGAAAACCCTGGTGTGACAGGAAGTCAGAGGAGGAAGCCAGTGGACTGGACGAGGAGAGGGGACGCAGCTTTAAACAGTCAGAAAGTGTCTTCCAACCACAACATGTGTCCAGGTGTGTACAAAGGGTCGAAGGGACAGACAGAGAGACAACAGAGAGACAGACAGAGACAACAGAGAGAGAGAGACAGAGAGACAACAAAGAGACGGACAGAGACAACAGAGAGAGAGAGAGAGACAGAGAGACAGACAGAGAGACAGAGACAGAGAGACAGACACAACAGAGTCAGAGACAGAGAGACAGACAGAGAGGCAACAGAGACAGACAGAGACAACAGAGAGACAGAGACAACAGAGAGAGAGACAGAGAGACAACAGAGAGAGAGACAGACAGAGAGACGACAGACAGAGAGACAGACAGAGACAACGGAGTCAGAGACAGACAGAGAGACAACAGAGAAAGAGGGAAAGAGGAACTAGTGGAGGGAAACAACAGGAAGAAGAGTCTGCTGGGTTCAGACCTGCCGTCGATGCTGATCTTGGAGCTGTGAATAGAGGATGGAGACATCAGATGGATGGAGGCATCAGATGGATGGAGACATCAGATGGATGGAGGCATCAGATGGATGGAGGCATCAGATGGAGACGGATGGAGGCATCAGACGGATGGAGGCATCAGACGGATGGAGGCATCAGACGGATGGAGACATCAGACGGATGGAGACATCAGATGGATGGAGGCATCAGACGGAGCTCCACGGCCTCCCTGAGCTCAGCGCTGATTACAGGATCAAAGCCCGTCTAATCTACATGTTAAGAATATGCCGAGCGGTCCTTGACGGTCCTTGACGGTCCTCGTCTCCTCTCATCACCACACGAGGTTACGAACAAGAAACACAAAGATATGACGATGCACGCGCCTCTCGTCTTTGATGTGACTGCGGGTTGCCACGGCGATAATGACTGCACTCATCTCATGCATTACAATACGCGTGGTAACGTTCAGTTTGTGTTAATTCAGGGACATGAAAACAAAATTAAAGCTGCAATTTTGAGACCTCAGACAACAACTCTGCTCTTATTTTAATATTATCAACACTGATTCTATTGGTTGAATAAAATAAAACCCAAACTTGGGAACACGTTGACTTTGGAGTCAGATTATCAAACTTCTGATGTCACGGAGAACCTTTCATGACCCAGTAAACTGTGTGCACAGGAGCAGGAGGTGTAAAACTGAACAAAGTTATCCACCCAGGTTCGTAGTCACGATGACGTCGTCACGATGACGTCAACCGGTGTCACACACAATAAACGCAGCGGAGCATTTCTTCAAGTTTCAGAACGGGTGAGAACAGAAACAATGATAGAGGTGGAGGTGCTGAGGAGGACTGTGATTGGCTGCAGTAGGAGGAGGACTGTGATTGGCTGCAGTATGCTTCAACCCCCACCGAGCTCAGGAGGGGCGTCGACATCTTCCAGTGATCGGTCAGAAGAAGAGAGGAGGAAGGTCGGTCTCCTCCTTCTTTCTGTTCTCTCCACCTGACGAGGAGCTGAAGTTAGAAATCTTTCTGCTTCTACCAACAAAGTCTGTGTGAAAAAAAAAAATCAATTTCTCTTTCAGAAATGGATCTCTGAGCTCCCGTGGCTCTAACATTAGTGTGTATGTGTGTCCCGGTTCAGTCCGTCCTTCCTCTGATTGGCTCGCAGCTGTGAGTTCCCCAAATCTCTACCGCGTAACATGTCAGTAACAACAGAGGAAATAAGGACGTAACAGCTGCTGGTGATGATCAGTTCAATCTGCAGCTCCAAAGGAACAACTTCATACATCTGCTTGTTTCCAGCAGGAAGCGGTTTCAGACAAATGTTTCCAACAGAGTTCATCAGACACCAAAACTGAGCCCAAAGGACAGCATTCAAAAAGAAACCCGCGCCTGGTTGTAATGCGTTTATCCCGTCAGAAGGTGGCGGTAATGCGCCAAAAAGCTGCCCGCCAGCCGCCATGAAAAGAAGAAAGTCATCTCATGGTTACAGCAGGAAGTCGTGCTCACCGTATGCTTGTCGTTGAAGTCATGGGAACACCGCTGCTTAGCAACGGCAACGTGGACGCCGTCTAGAAGCCACGGAGGCTAACAGTTTATTGAGCTAACAGGAGGGTAACGTAACGCAGGATGTACGAAGATGTCATGACGGAGGGAGAAGATGCAAAACTAAACTAAAATTAGATTATATTGGCTTGAACTTCTATAGCTTCCACCATTTCCCTCAACGTCAGCAAACATGTCACAACTAGTGAAATGTCGTGAATACCACCAGAGGGCGCCGTACATACGGACTCTTCTCTGTAACAGTCAATACGACAGCACGTCCTTCTTTCTACAGACATGCTATAAATGGTCGACGTTTTGCTGTATTTGTATTTTAAATGTTGTTTCTTAGATTTAATCGGATTTCGTTTATCAAACTCCTGAATCTCAGCTGAAATAAAATGTGTTTGATTGACAGAAATCAAATCTCAAATAGAATCCTGAGAGATGCCGTCGCTGCTGACGTTGTCCTGTTTGACACAATTCCTCCTTCCACGATGATGATCCAGCTGTTGGGATCCAGCTGTTGGGATCCAGCTGTTTGGGAGCATGCTGGTGTTGGTCAGTTCGCTCTGATGTGGCCTCCTGCTGTGACAGACATGCTATCCAGGCTAATCACCTGCATCCTAGGATCCAGATCTGCTCTCTGAATTCACATCATACAATCCACCACGACACAACAGACGCTACCAGCCTGATTAATCGCTACCAGCCTGATTAATCGCTACCAGCCTGATTAATCGCTACCAGCCTGATTAATCACCAGATCCATGAGAAGGACTTTCGTCTGCATGTTATCTGGATCTCACAGCTGGAGACGTGTGTCAAACAAAAAAGCCCAGAAAGGCTTTCTGTTTGATTCCAATGCCAACGAGCTCAGTCTGGTTTTGTTTGGAATTATTCCCAGTGAAAGTTTATGATTTTGCAATTAACAATAATTATCCTTTTGGTGTAAAAAATAACGTTTGCGTCTTGAAGACATCAATGCCGTGGACAGACAAAGAGGAGATGAAGGAGAGTTCAGGGACGTGAACTCAAGCTGCTCTGAAGAACAATTTCTCTGATTAACTTCTGCGATGGAGTGAAGACGAGAACACGGAGAACATAGAAACTGAACCCCGGAGAGGCTGATGACTTCTAGATCCAAGGAGGGAGACGACCATCATGTCCTGTTTTAACCTACTTTTGAAGTACACAGTACATAATACTGAATGCAGCGCAGGGGTTTGTACCTGCAGGCTCATATGAAGTAAGAAACCAGCTCCAGAGAACACGTTGCTCAGTCCACCTGCGCCTTTATGGTCATACATGAAGTAACTTATCATGGCTGTACCGCCACATTCAGTATTCACCTGCACGATGAGATAAATGTTGGACTGTTTCTTTGGTTTTTCTTCGTTTTGAACAGAATTGATGGAAGAAGAATTGTAATGCAGTTTTGAGGAGGAATAAACGTTCATCTCATTCATCCTCCTCCGTTACAAATCCGCTTCCTCCATCTTCCCTGATTGCTTTTTAGGAAATGACATATTTCCATTTGTGTGTTTTGTTGTTGTAAAAGAAGGACTGTCTTTTTCATTTCATTTTCCTTTTTAACTTTGAGTGGAGCCACAGCTCAAGCAGAAGAAACCTTCTGTACTGTAGTCTCACAACGAGGATAAAATGACACCAGAACGTTAACAACCTACGAGGATATGCCAAATTAAATTTTGAAAATGGCATCACAACAGCTTTACTCTAAACTAATCTGGCACACAACCCACCATCACTGCCACGGCATTTAAAACAACAACAAACAGCTGGAAATAAAATGTTCCACCAAATAAACAGAAGTCTCAAATGTCTTTACATTCAGTTCTAATTATAGAGCACCAAATCTCAACAGAGAGAGCGGAGCGAGAAAAGAACAGCATAGAGAGACAACAAGCTGAGTCAGTCGGTCAGTGGGTCAAAATCCTGAAGACAACAGAGATGAGAGGGGAGGAGCTCAGAGCATCGTGGGAGGTCCTCCAGCAGAGAGAGTTTCAGTCCTACTCTTTAGGCCTCCTGAAACCACAGGGGGAGGAGCCTGAAACCGCAGGGGGAGGAGCCTGACAGGGAAACGTGATGCTGTTGGAAACTCTGGAAACCAAAAGTAAGTTTCCACAAGTGGGTTGACGTATCTTCAGAAGTCAACAACTAGAATAAGTAAAAGTAGAATAGCAATATAGATAAAGATAAAACTCCTCCCAGTTCATCATCAGGATATTAAACAACACTGTTACAAGGGAAGAACATTTTACTGGTGCTGTGGCCTCATCTGCAGATCGTACAGTTAGTTCAACTTTGAGCCTCAATCACAAAACTTCAGAAACAGGGAGTGAAAACTATATTTTATTTCAATAAAAATCATTTCCATACAAATCCGATCCTTTGGAGCCAGACGGGCCTTCCTCCTCCCGCCTCGGCCGCTCTACTCCATCTGAAGCTCAGCAGCTTCACAGCATGCTGCCTCTTTTAAAGGAAAATGAAAATCTTTCTTTGCACCACTAATAGCTGTAAGAAAACAATCACACACCCAAAGAAGCAACAAATCCACCCGACCAGAGAAGACGGAGCGGTCTGAAGACAAAGAACAGAATTTAATCACCTGCAGCTTCCAATCAATCATCTGAACATGTCCGACTGTTGGAGCAGGAACACTTCAGGAATATTCACAGGAACTGTAAAGACGAAGAGCACCGTCGGCTCCGTACAGACAGAAGTGGTTGTGTTGGTCCGTTACCTGAGCAGACAGAGGAGAGTCGCTGCTCTCCAGAACCATGAAATGCTTTTGGAAACAGATGTTTCAGACGCTGGATGAATGCTGATATGAGAAATGAAGGGCTCTCATTTGCAACTTTGGTGTTTTCTCTTTGACTGAAAAAGCTCCCGTGTTTACCTGTTTAACATTCACCTGCTCCACCAAACCTTTCTAGGAATAAAGAGCCCGTTAGCTGAACTAAGCAAGAGGCTAATGTGAAAATATCTCTGCTGTCCTTCGGCCTGTTGGTTTAATCCGACCACACTCCACTGCTGCTGCCTGAAAAAAACACACTGATCAGTCATACAGCTTCACCTGCTGCTACCATGAACAAAGATATGGATGCTCTCCGTTTACCCAACAGCTCTGAAGGGAACGAGGAGCTCTTACAGACATCTAATGCTGCTCATATTTTCTTAAACCCTTTGAAACCTTCATTTTACTCACACTGAAGGATTACAAGCATGTTAACTCAGCAAGACATCGTGCTTCTATACATTCAGTAAAGGAACGGACAGAAGAGGTTGTCTGTTTAAAACTAATTTTCTTTCCGTGTATTCTGTCACTCTTCATGTCTTTCTTTCTTGGATATCAAAAGTCAGCGATTCAAATTAACCGAGTTATAATTCGGAGGAAAGAAAGAGAAAAAGTCTAAAATGTGCTTAAAATGCGACAGGATGCATTGAGTTGGTATGAATTATTGTTCAATTAGTGTTGATTCAGAATGAATTCATGCAAAACCTGTTCAAACACAGACTGAATATAAAAGTGTTCGTAGCTTCCTGCTGTTAGAAATGAGGTCAATGCGGAAGTGTCTTCAGCTGCAATACCAGCGAGTGCCACTAGAGGTCGGCTCCAAAAAGCCTCCGGCTCCATAGACTCCCATTCAACTTCTGTCATCAAATCCAAAGTGAATAAAATGTGTCCATCAGTTATCTCGGTGTTGTTAGCTAAAGTCACTCCTTCTTCTTAGTTTTCTGGAGGTCCATCTGAAAATAATCCCTCATTCATTAGAAAAGAAGATTCAAGAAGACCTGTTTTTGGGGGCGTGTCTGTTTGATTGACAGGCCTGTGGTGCAGTCAGGTTACAGCTATCGGTGGGCGGGACATAGTATCGTCAGGTTTCCAATCAGATCGGTCAGCTCCACTGATGGTTGATGACATCACTGATGGATGATGCGTGACCGAACACCAAAAAACGGAGTCTAACGGGTTCATAACAACATGCAGACACTTAGAAATGTATTATTTAACATTAAAATGATGCATTCATCATTTCTTCTCTGCAGGTGAAACAGACACTTTCCTTCACTTCTACTCTAGAACTGAGATCTTCCTTCATCAGTTCAGAGCTCTAATCATCAGTGGTTTATAATATAGCTGACCTGCAGGATGTCGAGGTTCAAGGCAGGAGATGCCATATGAAATTTCTAAATGCTTCGAGGTTCCCTGAGAAAGAAGAGATGATAGAATACTGTGAAATAAGGTCTCTGAGATTGTGGACTTGTGAAGATGCTGCGGCTCGCCATCCCTTCCTTCCACCTGCCGTCCCTCCAGCTCCAGTTCATAGGTGAGCCTTTCCACTTTCATTTCTAAATGATTCGCCAGAGGGCTGTAAAGAGGGATTCGGAGGGACCTGCAGCCCCTCTGGGATCAAATCTAGCACGATGTAATGAGCACTGGCGCGGTTAAAGAATCAGCTGAGCCCTTATCAGAGACTGGCAGGCTTAAATCCCCAGCACTGACATTGTGGCAGGAAGAGGTGAGGAACGCTGAGATTGCTTTTGGTCCATGAGGAAGTCCATCTCCATCCCAGTCGCTTCGTACCACGTTACCACAGACGGCACACACAACCCACATCGCACTAATTGGACCTGACGTCCAACAGGCACCGAGCAGAAGTCACACACACACACACACACACACACACACACACACACACACACGAAACACACGAAACACACGAAACACAGGAAACACAGCTGGTAAACAGACAGGATGAAGATGGATTTAGTGTTTCAATTTAAACATGCAGCAAAGAAAAACGAGCGTCTCCGTCCTCAGCTGTAGGTCTGGATTCAAACAGCTCCATTCACCCCTCTGGAGCTGGATCACTCTTACTGAGGGGAGGCCTGTAATGTGTGTGTGTGTGTGTGTGTGTGTGTGTGTGTGTGTGTGTGTGTGTGTGTGTGTGTGTGTGTGTGTACCCTGAAGCTTAAAGCAGCTCTGAGATTTCTCTGAAGTGATTCCTCGTAGTTTCGTTGGAACAGTGTGATGATGATCAATACTGAGCAACCAATCAAATTTAAGAATATTGTCACAGGGCAAAGTTACATTTAATAATTAAACTCCTCAAATACATGAATGACTTCCAGCTTTGAGGCTTTTTGAGTGATCTATGCTGCAAATCCAGACTGAGGTCAGGTTGCATAATTAATCATATTAATGCCATATTCATCATGTCATGCCTTCATGGCCCGTGTGGAAATGTCAGAAATCAGGACGGTCTGCTGCCACGCAAGCAGCTCTGAGGCTGCAGCGGTGAGAACTTTAGATGAAAGGTCAGGGGATCAAAGAAAAGTTTGGTCAATCCAGAAGTGTCTTCAGCTGCAATACCAGCGAGTGCCACTAGAGGTCGGCTCCAAAAAGCCTCCGGCTCCATAGACTCCCATTCAACTTCTCTCATCAAATCCAAAGTGAATAAAATGTGTCCATCAGTTATCTCGGTGTTGTTAGCTAAAGTCACTCCTTCTTCTTAGTTTTCTGGAGGTCCATCTGAAAATAATCCCTCATTCATTAGAAAAGAAGATTCAAGAAGACCTGCTTTTGGGGGCGTGTCTGTTTGATTGACAGGCCTGTGTGCAGTCAGGTTACAGCTATCGGTGGGCGGGACGTAGTAACCAGTCAGATGCACCGCTGGCTCCTCCCCCAGCTCGTCCAAATATGGTCACTTCCTGCTCCACCTGATGTTTCTCGGTTCGGCTCTGAAGCCTGTTTTTGTCCTTTCATGATTTAAAAGTAGATCTTTGGACCTTTATTCACATTTACTTTCTCAGTTTAGATTAACTTTAGGGCCTTGATAAACATTTCTGACATTATTTAACTGCAGCACAATTAATCAGATTAACATAATGAGTCTATAAAAGTGTAATTAAAATCATGGAGTGTTTTGGAGGTTATATTCATTAATCCTTGATGCGGAGCTCCTTCGTGCCTCCGATCCGTCTGAGCACAAAGAGTGATTCATCTGAAGCAGAGACACGAGGCCAGAGAGGCTGTCACAGGATAAACACTGACTTATGGATAATAACCAGGGTACATTAGACTTTCTGCTCCTGGTACACATCTATACATCACGCTGCAGCATGCGATGCCCGTTCACCATCCATCTCCCCTCCTCTCGGTGCCGGAGTAAAGAAAGAGATGTTTTGGTGCTCGTGCTGCCGCCCTACTGAGCGTGCACGCTGCATGCATCTCCGATGGTAACGGCCTGTTAGGATTCTCTGCGTCTGCCAGGACCTCAGAAGACTTCAAGCACAGCTCGAAATTGTTATGGCCCTATTTTTATTTTGTATTTTTCCTTCGCTCCGTGTTGGTCGTGGTGTTTTTGTTGGAGCTCGGAGGCGAGGAACCACATTGTCGCAGCTTTAATTATGTTACCGTTGTTTGTATGGATTTTTGCTACGAAGGCTGAAAAAGAAGTAGGTCAGGAGACTTTAGTATTCATGTTAATGATAAATCACACTCAGCTGGGCGGCAGGTAAAAATGGTAAAAAGTTACAACCTCAATTTTGCAGAACAAACAGAAAAGAGAAAGAACATGATGTATAGAAATCTTGAGCAGAGGAATTCATATTTATTTATTCTTTTCATTTCTGTGCCGTAACCTTGTTTTCCTTCCAGCTTCTCCCTGTTGGACTTTAATACATAAACTGTGTGTGTGTGTGTGTGTGTGTGGGGGGGGGGGGGGGGGGGGGGGAAAGAAAGCACGGGGACATTTCTTGGCTCATACTTCTGCTCTCGTGTGCAGGCCATCCTAATGAGGGCCACATTTAGGTCAGCGGTGGTTGGAGTACACCACCACCACCACCACCCCCCCCTCCACCTCCACCTCCCACCTCCACCCTCCTGAGAGGACCATAAAAACCAGCACTGTGTGGTTTGGCTGCAAAATTACAGTGATTCAACGGAAAAGAAGGAAAAAAGGGAAGATGCAGCGCTTTGTGAGTTGAAAGTAGTTTTTGCTGTGTGTGTGTGTGTGTGTGTGTGTGTGTGTGTGTGTGTGTGTGTGTGTGTGTGTGTGTGTGTGTGTGTGTGTGTGTATCACTATGATTCCTCTTCAAAGAACGGACTCTGTGAACGTACTGCCCACAATACAGGACAGAAGATTGTCATTCTGTATTGTTTTTCTTTTTGCTGCTGTTATATATATATTATATCTATATGTATATAGATCTAGGTCTATAGATCTATATGTTCATGATGAAGAGAATGAAATCAGCTGTTGAGCCCACATTCACTCTACAAGCCAGCAGAATGTGTTGAAGGTGTTTTAAAGTTTATTTCAAAGCTGCAGCTTTCTGTTATTTTAGAGAATGCTGTCTTCATGATGTGATAACCTAAATCAGCAGCAACAGTTAGAGTTCAATCTAAGAATAATTCAAACACCACGTGGAAAGACAGAAAAACAATCTTCACACAATGATGAGTCTGTTTCTGTCCTCCAGGGACTCTTTCTGTGGATTAAAGCGAATTCTCAAATCTTAACTGAACCAACCGACCAGACAGAACATCCATCTGAAGGAACCGGGTTTCTCTGCATGTTTTGTTCCATCCATGAAACCTTCTGGACTCTTCTGTTGGAAGTGTTTCGCCGATTTGCTGCAGGTTCTCACTTTTAAACCAGCCGGCTACAAATAACAGCGACAGCAGAGAGCTGGAGGTAAAACCAGGCGCAAACATGAAAAGAGACGTGTGGAAGGCTGAAGGTAAATGGGAACGGAAAGAAAAAAAGACACGGAAAAGAGTGAAAAGACCCAATTTAAAGAAAAATAAATAGCTGTGTTTATTTGTCTCTAAATGGAGAACAAACCCACACGAAGGTAAAAGGAGTAGAAACGTCCAGAGGAACGCTTCACAGATGTGATGTGGAGGCTAATTGCCCGGTAATGGAGGCAGTTGCTACGTGCTAATTTAACACACACACACACACACACACACACACACACACACACACCAACCAACCAATGGCTGCAATGCCTCAGACGTGTCACACACACAGGAGGAGTCATGTGACTCCTGAAGGAGGAGTGTCCTTCCCGTTTTATTCTCTTTCATCAACTGCTTTCTGTCACGAGCACGTGGGAAGTTTTCATGGTTGAATTCCCTTCGTGACCGGAGCTCGCTGTTCCTGGATGTCATGTTGCATCTGCAGCGTTTCCACTAATGAGACTGTGTTGTGATGAGCCGCCATGCTGGACAACAACTGCACAAACAACTCCACTAAACACACACTGAAGATGTTACAACCTCGTTTCCAACACAGTTGGGACGCTGTGTGAAATGTTAATGCAAATCAAATCTGATCAAATCACATAAACCCACATTTAATTAAAAATAGACCAAGGACAACATATCAAATGTTGAAACTGAGATTTTAGTTTTGAGTATCATTTTTAAATTTGATAGCAGCAACAAGTTTCAAAAAAAGTTTGGACTGAGGTAAGAAAAAGACTGGAAAAGTGTAACGCTCCAAAAAATACCGGTTTAACATCACACAAATAATGAATCTAATTGGAAACTCTCAGCAGTGAAGATGGGGAGAGGTTCACCACTCTGTGAAAGACTGTGGGGGAAAATAGTGCAACAATCTAAGAATAATGTTCCTCAACGTAAAACTACAAAGAATTAGTGGATTTCATCGTCTACGGTTCATAATATCATTAAAAGATTCAGAGAATCTGGAGAAATCTCTGAACACAAGGGACAAGGCTGGAAACCAATATTGGATGGTGGTGATCTTCGGGCCCTCAGGCAGCACTGCATTAAAAACACACTATTCTGGAGTGGAAATCACTGCATGGGCTCAGGAACACACGTGTATTTTCTCAAACTCACGACAGCAAGCAGTCGTTATGGAGCAGTTCATCAGGGAGGTAAGAAGCTGTCATGTTCATGTTTCAGTCTCAGCATTTCATACGTATGTCGATGATGATGAAGTGTTTCTGGTTTGTTAGGTATGTGAAGTATTTTCAATTTTTTTACCACATAACTGATTTGCATTTTATTGCAGAGTGGACTGAGCGCTCTTCTAGTTTGAAAGAAGTTACTGAAGTCTGCTGTGAGGAGATCAGAGGATTTATATCTATTCAATATGATTACAGATGATTGACTGTTAGGGGGCGGAATCTGCCGTTCACTGAGAAACGGGTCCGACGTCGTTTTAATTGTTAAAATGTGGCCAACACGTAGTCTGATCTGATTTATGTTCTCTGATGATGCTGGAAGTTGAGTCGCCTTTTGCCGTGTTCAATACTTTGGATTTTGTCAGGCAAATCGTTGCTTAGCGGCGGACAGGAGCTCCGCAATTATAAATGAATTGATTATTTGGCATATTTGTAATGTGAGGTGTTTATCTGTTCATCAGTTATAATGAACTCTGCACAAGTGTCACAGGGTAAAAAAAAAAACAGTCTCTTGAAAAGCGTTTCATTCAGTGAGAAAAACCAGATGACTGAAGAGACAAATATAAGAGTTACAGAAACTAACTAAGAAGAACAACATCCTGAGATTAGAGAAAAACGACTGCGACTCTTAGCAACATGTGGCCGAACCAACGAGGGATAATCTCACACGGCGTCACCAGAATCTACAATCCTGTGGCATCACTTGAACCTCCGACCTGAAACCTTCATCTCAACCCGTCCTGCGCCTTCAGGACCGGATAACTAATCCTGATTCTAACTTTAATCTGAAACTGTCCTTCTAATCCTGAACTAATGATGAGGAAGCAGTGAGGAGCGGTTCATCATCCTCTCTCTTTACGAGGACATGGAGAAGGCGCTCCTGAACCCTGAGCCTGCATCAGATGTATGAGAGGCTGACAGTGGATTATAACATAAAAGCCTGTGAAATGGAGCAGTGAAGGAGTTTCTTCCAAAGTAGCTTCGGCTGCTGAGAGCTGGTGAGGTGACAAATTAAAACATGTCCTCTGTGTGTTTCATGGTGATTTGGTACCTTGCTGCAAGTGCTAAACTCCCCAAAAAAAGACTAATCCCCGAAACAGACCTCCAGAGTTTGGGGAGAAGCGGCGGTGGCGGCAGGGGAGGAGAAGGGGGTTGGGGGGGTAATGTAATAACACCCATGTAATCATACAGCGTTTAATGATCTGTCCCTCTGTGTGTGTTCATACAAACACGCAAATTGTATAATAACAAACACAAACTGACATAAAAAAGTATTATGGAAAAACAAATGTCGCCTTGAAAATGTGACCACCAAAGTGCAAAATATTTGACAAAGTGAGGAATTGTTTGTAAAATTGGAACCATTAAAAATGTGTAAAATAGCTCTTCGGTGTTGCTGCAGGCCTTGTACCGGACCTGGTACCGGACCTCGTACCGGACCTCGTACCGGACCTTGGATATAAAAGTGTTTGTAGCTTCCTGCTGTTAGAAATGAGGTCAATGCAGAAGTGTCTTCAACTGCAATACCAGCGAGTGCCACTAGAGGTCGGCTCCAAAAAGCCTCCGGCTCCATAGACTCCCATTCAACTTCTCTCATCAAATCCAAAGTGAATAAAATGTGTCCATCAGTTATCTCGGTGTTGTTAGCTAAAGTCACTCCTTCTTATTAGTTTTCTGAAATAATCTCATCATGAATTAAGAAATAAGGAAAAGTAGCATCTAGAAAATGATAAAGGAACAGAGCGCGTCCAGCAGCAGGGCGACGTGATGTTTAAGGGAAGGAGGCGGGGCTTCAGAGGACGTGAATAATGGAGACACTTGGTTTTGTCAGACTTGTTAGAAGACTCTGAACGACTGTGATTACTGTTGTTGATGGAAGTTATTTATTTTCTCAGTGAACGTGATGGTTCATGTTGCACTTATTTTCATACAAACACACTGATTAATGGCTTCACTATTAAAATAATCATCAGCTTGTTCTGATAATTACACCTCCTGCTGCAGAGAGAAAAGCTACAGTTCAGGTTTAAAATAAAGATCAACTTTGTTTTTTTAATTTAAATGTATATTTACTCCATTAAAGTAAGTAGAGCTGTTGGAGAGCGACGTGCTGTAGGAGGTTTTCTGTGATGTGTTAAACTCCATTCTTTAATCTGTGGGTGGATGTTTAAAAGGCAGCAGACATTAAAGTCCCAATTGTAGATGGTTCATTTGTCGCGGTCTTATTTTAAAACCATTTCCCCGCTCACTCGGGCTCCAGTGATCCATTGTGCTTGTGCACGTGGCTAATCATGGTACTTGTTAAATATGTAACACCTCATTAACCTTCAGCTGGGACATGGCTGACAATAACACAGCTAGGCGGCGGTGATTAGCAACCAAACACACCAATCATCCCCACAGTGCATTTATGAAGCAGCATTACCTACATCTGACTCATTTTACATTACAGCCATTTATGTCCAAACATGCTCGTTACCTCATCATTTAGGACGGGCTGATGACACTATGTTTATTGGACTGTGATAAATCACTAATTTAGACTTTGAAAACTGTTAATTGCAAAGTGGGAAAAGTATTTTTCACCGTTTTAAATTAGCATTTAAAAAATATCCTCAATGTTCCTCAAGAAATCTGAGTACATGAATGATGTTACAGGATTTGTTGTTGGCATAAGTCACAGACTGTTTATAAAAGAGTTCGTAGCTTCAGGTCTGAAAAATGGTTCTGATCCAGAAGTGTCTTCAGCTGCAATACCAGCGAGTGCCACTAGAGGTCGGCTCCAAAAAGCCTCCGGCTCCATAGACTCCCATTCAACTTCTCTCTCAGGAAATAAACAGAATATTTGATTGTTGAATTCTGGACGTGCAAAATATTGAAGCAGCATTCCATGAGGGTGTTCTTTAACATCATGATTCCTTCAGTGATGCAGTCGGGACATTAAAACACGCTCCAGTTTAATACTGCGATTACAAAACAAGTTACCAACTTAATAAAACATGTAATCAACACTTGTTCATATTGAGGAGCAATTCTCTCAGAATATGAAACTTTTTGTTTGTGTGACTTCCGTTTCCATGGCAACACATAGGGTATGAATGACAACTGGAAAACAATCAGTCACATCAGTAGACTCTTGTGTAACTTATGTAATGTTTCCTACTCCAGGAAGTAGTCCGACCCTTAGCAACCACCCAGCAACGGAGAGGAGTTCTAGTCTCCAACTGAATAAATACAGAACATAGTTTGGAAACGAACACACCGAGAAGAAACTGATCAAACTGATCAAACTGATATTTCAAAGAAGAACATTTGTGTGAAAGGATAAATCTTTCCTTCCTCCTCCGTAAAGTACAGCCGGCCTTGAACCGACGCCGCGGCTCATTAATGTCTGCGTGTTCTTCACGTCCTCCACAGATGAATGGAAACCATCTTTAAGGTAGATGGACCCTGAGTCATGTCATTCAGTTGGTTATTTCTCTTTTGATAGCAGCCATGTGTCTCTGTGTATTTACAGGTCAGCTGACTGAGGGAGGAAACTACTAAAACCATCTTCAGCTTTCTTTAATGCTCGCTGGATTTACTGAACAACACAGAGTTAATAAATACAAATATATTTGTTTAGTTCTGGTCACAGGAAGTTTAAAACGCACCGGCTGAGTTATTTCTTCAGCACATACGTATGTGAACATGACGTCGTCATAGCTCGCCGCCGTTCATTGGATGGAAGGAATCATGCAGAGACACGATGGAGACAGCCGGATATCCATAAATCCCTCCAGTAACACCCACGTTAACAGTCTGATGTTACATCCTGTGTCTTATGGAGCACATCTGGTTCAGAGAATGAACCCCCCCCCCCACCCACCACCACCACCACCCCGTGTGAACACAGACTCCCGTCCAACTTCCTGTCACCGACTCCAGCTTTGATGGAGCACCGTCCCAAAATGAAAGACGCTGCTCTCCCTTCTCAGACTTGCAGCCCAATGTTCTGCTTCCATCTCTCCTCTCACCTCATTTTGTGGTCGTGATTGATCATCTGATGCTTCCTGTTCACCGAGCGACGCTGCGAAATCATTTACTGATCCGCACACTTCCATACGCACACGCTCATCACACCACATCAGACGATTCGTACACAAAATGTCTTTTCCACAAACAGCAGCGGAGCAGGAACACACGTACACGGCGGGCCGTTGAAATGAAATTGAAATGAAAGCACTATTAAGGTATCAATCTTCATCTCATCCATCGTGTGAAAGAGAGGCCGAGCGTAATTACCTCCAACTGGGTTTTGGTCTAACAAGGCCTGGCGCTCTTCTTTACCTTCTCTTTCCATTCAGCTGAACACCGGACAAACAATACCAACAGCTATCCATCTCCCACCACACCAAAGACCTTCGGGGGCTCTCCGGTTCATCCCCTAACAAAGCAGCCCAACAATGTGGTCACAGTTAGGATGTGGGACGCTGGAGAAGCAGCGAGTCATCATTTCTGGACAAAAACCTGCTAATAACACTTTTGAAAAGAGCCAGCAGCCTTTTTAAACGTGTTGAGCGCTCAGGCTGATCAGCGCTTCCTGCTGAGGGACGTTCCAGACAACGAAGTCCAAACACGGCCGGACAGGATTATCAGCCTGGAGCCGGCGAAGACGCTCCACAAATTCAGTTGCTGCCGGCTCCATGTGCTCTGCGAGTGTTTTCCATTTTCAGCAGAGTGTCTGGAGAGCAGAAGTTGGAAGCAGGAAGGACAAAAGATGTGACAGACTCGGCTCTGTCACATCTCCTTCGTCCTTCCACTCCGAACCACCGGAGGTGACGGTGAGTCACTGCAGCGTCCAGTTGCTCTCAAGATGAGGAGGGTTTTTTTTTTATTTTAAGGCGGATTTTCGAAAAAAAAAAACTGTAATTTAATTTGCAGTTTTAAGTGAGTTTCTCACGTAAACAATTGGAAAAAATTGCAAGTGGGGAAGGAAAAATATATATTTTTTTAAAGCCATCACTGAAAGAGGAATAAATGTCATCATTAATCATGCTGCACATCACAGAAATATTTCAGTTCGAATCTTTTTTAATTGTTTTAATTCTAATTGATTTATTGAAAAACCATTAGGTTTGCACTTATACAGTTGAGACCAGAAGTTTACATACACTGTGCAAAAAGACACATAACACTTTTTTTCTCACTGTCTGAAGTTAAATCAGACTAAACCTCTCCTGTTTCAGGTCCGTTAGGATTACCAAAATTATTTAACTTTTGCTAAATGTCACAATAATGAGAAAGAGAATTTCTTAGAGAATTTTATATTACTTTCTTTG
Organism: Embiotoca jacksoni; assembly: GCF_022577435.1. Taxonomy (NCBI): domain Eukaryota; kingdom Metazoa; phylum Chordata; class Actinopteri; family Embiotocidae; genus Embiotoca; species Embiotoca jacksoni. The sequence continues at coordinate 570,603 of NW_027185434.1, forward strand.
AGGTCAAAAGTTTACATACACCAAAAGTACTATGTCTTTAAACAACGTGGGCAAGCCCAGATGATGATGTCATGGCTTTTGAAGCTCCTGATAGGTTAACTGACAACATGTGAGTTAATTGAAGGCATATCTGGGGATGTATTTTAAGGCCACACCTCAAACACTCTGCTTCCTTGTTTGAAATCATGGGAAAGTCAAAAGAAATCAGCCAAGAAATCAGGGAGAGAATCGTGGAGCTCCACAAGTCTGGTTCATCCTTGGGTGCAATTTCCAGATGCTTGAAGGTGCCACGTTCATCTGTGCAAACAATTATACGCAAGTATAAACATGGGAATGTCCAGCCATCACACCGCTCAGGAAGGAGACGGGCTCTGTGTCCCAGAGATGAACGTGTTTTGGTCCAACATGTGCAAATCAACCCCAGAACAAAAGCTAAAGACCTTGTGAAGATGATGGCTGAAGCTGGTAAGAAAGTGTCATTATCCACAGTAAAACAAGTCCTGCACCGACATGGGCTGAAAGGCTACTCAGCAAGAAGGAAGCCATTACTCCTAAAGAAACATAAAAAAGCCAGATTACAGTTTGCAAAAAGACACCAAGACAAAGACCTTAACTTCTGGAGACATGTCCTGTGGTCTGATGAAACTAAAGTGGAGCTGTTTGGCCATAATGACCACCGTTACATTTGGAGGAAAAAGGGGGAAGCTTGTAGACCTGAAAACACCATCCCAACTGTGAAGCATGGAGGTGGCAGCATCATGTTGTGGGGCTGTTTTGCTGCAGCAGGAACTGGAGCTCTTCATAAAATAGACGGCATCATGAAGAAAGAACATTACCTGTAAATATTAAGGCAACATCTCAGGACATCAGCCAGGAAGCTAAAACTTGGGTGCAAATGGGTCTTCCAAATGGACAATGACCCGAAGCATACTGCCAAAATAGTTAAAAAGTGGCTCGAGGACAACAAAGTCAATGTCTTGGAGTGGCCATCACAAAGCCCTGACCTGAATCCCATCGAAAATTTGTGGGCAGATCTGAAAAGGCGTGTGCGAGAGAAGCGGCCAACAAACCTGACTCAGTTCCACCAGTTCTGTCCGGAGGAATGGGCCAGAATTCCATCAGAGTACTGTAAGAAGCTGGTGGAAGGATACCCAAAACGTTTGACCCAAGTCATGCAGTTCAAAGGCAATGCTACTAAATACTAAGGAACTGGATGTAAACTTTTGACCTTGAAGAAAGTAATGAAAAATCCTCTAAAATATTCTCTTTCTCATTATTGTGACATTTAGCAAAAGTTAAATAATGTTGGTAATCCTAACGGACCTGAAACAGGAGAGGTTTAGTCTGATTTAACTTCAGACAGTGAGAAAAAAAGTGTTATGTGTCTTTTTGCACAGTGTATGTAAACTTCTGGTTTCAACTGTAGTTAATAGTTTCAGCACAGCTTCTGCTGACGACATAATTTGGAATTTAACAATTATTGCAAACTCCTGCAAATATTGCGGAATTATGTTCAAATTTGTGTTAATTATTGCGATCGCAAACGGTTAATGTGAGTTCATTATAATGTTCCACTTTTCTCCAAAGTCATTTGTTAGTTGACTCATTTTATATTTTACAGTAAACAGATAGACATACTGAGCGTTAGATATTTTCTCAGTTTTTAGTGATGATAACAGGTGTGAGGTCAGAGATGATGAGCAACAGGAAACTGATGCGGTTCGTTCTGAAAGTGACTCTTGTACATGCTGACAGCTGCCTGTTTGTGAACGTTAAGTTTAGAGATGTTGTTTTCCCCAGAAGAAGAGGAAGTGCTTGTTGTCATGGAGAACATAACGAAGAAGAGTTTCTTCATGACTGTCTCGTGTTCCGGTGTCAGTCTCCAACGTCTTCACGTCTCCATGTGTGTTTTATGAGTCATGGTGGCATCTGCTTTCAAAAAAATTTAAAATAAAATTAAAAAACTCCCACTGCTCACTATTCAAACTGAAAATTTCCTTTGAAAACAAGTCAGATCCCATTTGTGCTCCTTGAAATACCGTAAAGCCCGGCAGACCGACATGTCTATTCTAAAGAGAGCGTGATCAAAGCGCCGTGAAGCCTCTTCCTGCACGACGACCCGCCGCATCACAACAAGCTCCCGACAGATCCGGCCATGCATCTGTTAACGTCTCTCTGCCCCCCCCCCCCCACCACCTCCCTCCACCTCCCTCCACCTGCCCCCACCTCCACCTGCCTGCCTCCACCTCCCTCCACCTGCCTCCAGAAGACTTCATTGTATGGAAACTGTAAATCCTTTTATCCTCTTTGCTGGCTTCATTCACTGTGTTGAGTGACAGGAAGACACAAACCAGAAAAATAAATAGCTGTGATTGCTTTAAAAGCTTAAGTTTAAGAGCCTGAGGACGTTCTTTATCACTTTGACAGGCTATATTTAGCAGCACCGCACACGTCGTTCCTTTTGATCAGTGGGACATGATGCCGTGTAAATTTAGCTGCAATCTAAATAACTGATCAGTAAGTTTCAGCAAACAAATGTTAAAAGAAACAATTATTGACATATAAGTGAGTCAGATAAACACAAGGAGCTGCTCACACCGTCAGAACAAACCTCCACTTCAACCAAAGAATTATCAACATCTGATAAACAGATCGTTCCAGAAGGGTCGAACCATCTCCATTAATCAGTCGTATTCTCAGCCACCACTCGACCAGCTGAAAACATAGTTTTGTGTTTCTTTAAGGCAGCATAAAAGAGTTTTGAGCAAATATGTCTCAATACAATCAACAAACTAAATTATTAGCAAAACAGAATATCTGAAACAAAATGATTGCTAACAAGCGATTTCTTATAGTTTTGTTGGTTTCAGTCACAAACATGACAAACGTCACAAAATGTTTTGATTGTGAACCAGCAGTGACCATCAGTGATGTCGCCTTTTGGAGCAGGAAGTGACCATATTTGGACGAGCTGGGGGAGGAGCCAGCGCTGGATCTGAACAATATGATTGGAAACCTGACGATACTACGTCCCGCCCACCGATAGCTGTAACCTGACTGCACCACAGGCCTGTCAATCAAACAGACACGCCCCCAAAAACAGGTCTTCTTGAATCTTCTTTTCTAATGAATGAGGGATTATTTTCAGATGGACCTCCAGAAAACTAATAAGAAGGAGTGACTTTAGCTAACAACACCGAGATAACTGATGGACACATTTTATTCACTTTGGATTTGATGAGAGAAGTTGAATGGGAGTCTATGGAGCCGGAGGCTTTTTGGAGCCGACCTCTAGTGGCACTCGCTGGTATTGCAGCTGAAGACACTTCTGGATCAGAACCATTTTACAGACCTGAAGCTACGAACACTTTTATATCCAGAGGTTGTTAATCAGACCTCTGTGGTGTCGAGTTAAAACCTTTTGATGGAACTTGAGTTGGACATAATAGACGCTGAGGAAGAAGAGGAGAGTTCCTATTGGTGGGTTTGACCTCACACCTTCTGTAAACACCAGACAGGACAGGACTGTCTGCTGAGCTACACGGAGGTCAGTTAACATTTTATTACTCTTTTATGCTTCATTAAAACAAACTAACTTCATACCCAACTGGCTGAATATTCCAGCGTTGGCTGCGATAAAAGTTGCAGCATGTGTGTGCGTGTGCGTGTGCGTGTGTGCGTGTGTGTGTGTGTGTGTGTGCGTGTGTGTGTGTGCGTGTGTGCGCGTGTGTGTGTGTGTGTGTGTGTGTCTGTGTGTGTGTGTGTGTGTGTGTGTGTGTGTCTGTGTGTGTGTGTGTGTGTGTGTGTCTGTGCGCGTGTGCGCGTGTGTGTGTGTGTGTGTGTGTGTGCGTGTGCGTGTGCGCGCACAGCTTGAGACTTCAAGTTGAAAAGTAAACCGTCTCAGGGAGATGCTTTGCCAATTTATTGCTCAACAATAGTGATATGGGGAAGGAAGCAGATGCATGCTGGGAATGAGCGGTTGCAGCATTAACATCTCATCGTCAATCATGTTTCAGCACAGCTGTGTGTTCAGCAGCTGGAAGGACTGAGGGTCGATTCCATTTCAGTTCATTTCCTGCAGTACGTCTGTCCCATACAAACATAAGAGCTGTTTGTCTGTCTTACTGTAGTTCCGGTTCCATTCAATGTTCTCATCACACTGAAGAAAAATCAGTAGAAACATAGAAGTATTTGTAAATCATCATCTGCAGGATCTTCATCATCTAATTTGCATCTTTCATGCTAAGAGGTCTCTGCTGTCAATCAAAGCGTGCGTGTCAGTTCCCTTTGATCTTCTGTCAGTTTGTTTGTTGGTGGCACACTTTTTCCCTAAAAATAAATTTTAATTGTGAAGGACATTTTGATTTGTTAAACGAGCAGCATTAACAGTGTTTCTGTTACATTGAGGTGAACATGGTGGTTTAGGTCCTAAATAACATCCACGGTTGGTGCTTTAAACTGAACCACCAAGAAATGTATTGATTCATTATTTCATGGTCAGTTGTGATTGTCGTCTCCACCAACAGTTCTTCTCTTCTATCTCTATGCTGTCCTTTTCTCTCTCTGCTCTCCTCTCACCCCAACCGGTCGAGGCAGATGCTCCGCCCACCTCTGAGCCTGGTTCTGTTAACAGATGCTCCTCCCACCTCTGAGCCCGGTTCTGTTAACAGATGCTCCTCCCACCTCTGATCCTGGTTCTGTTAACAGATGCTCCGCCCACCTCTGATCCTGGTTCTGTTAACAGATGCTCCTCCCACCTCTGATCCTGGTTCTGTTAACAGATGCTCCGCCCACCTCTGATCCTGGTTCTGTTAACAGAAGCTCCGCCCACCTCTGATCCTGGTTCTGTTGGAGGTTTCTTCCTGTTAAAAGGAGTTTTTCTTCCCTCTGTTGGATGTTTTTCTCCCTTAAAGAGGAGTTTTTTTCCTCCTAGTTTATGTGGGAATTGTAGAATTGTTGAATTGTTGGTTTCTCTGTATAATATTGTAAAGTTCTGCTGTAAAGACTTTAATGTGTTAAGTGCCATGAAATAACCTGTGTTGTGATTTGGTGCTATATAAATAAAGTTTAATTGAAATGAATTGAAAACTGCCGGGTTGAGTTTTTTCAGACTGATCTGTGGTGTTGGAGCTCGAAAGCCATTTTTTCACCAAATGATTAACGCTTATTATCTTTCTGAAAGTGCACTAAGTGCTTTTTTGTTTTTTACAAAACAACAGTTGTTGTTGTGCTTCCTAACTAGCCGTTAGCAATTTGCAGGTTTCCGATCAGATCCACCGCTGGCTCCTCCCACAGCTCGTCCAAATATGGTCACTTCCTGCTCCAAACCGCTCCGAACTAGCAAAGATGGTGACGGACAGAATCTGAACTGGAGGATTCATAACGTTCACAAACCAACGATGACATCACTGATGGAGGATGACATCACTGATGGTTGATACTTGGTATGAACACATCCAACCTGTTGACATGGGGCGAGTTAGAAACGCCAGGACCCTCACACAGGCGGAGGAGCCATGTTGATGTTTTTTAATATTCTCCAAAGTTTGTCTTCTCCACAGAAACTAGGTTTGGTTGTTTTGGCCTCAACAGTCTTTATCTACTGAATTTTGGGACATTTGTTCGGTGAAAACTTCCAGCCTGGAGCTTCAAGGGTTGAAGGTATAATTCAGCGATTCCCTCCTGATATTCAAATCGACGGAAACAAAACCCGGCCGGCAGCAGAGGATGTAAGATGCGGAGGTATTTCTTCCTGCCTCTTCAGAGAAGCTCTACTCTTGGAGAGGGAGGCAAACCCATGAAGACTGTGTGGCTAGCAAACATTACAAACTCGTGGAAATAACACACAGATGAATTTATGTTCCACAGCTCCCAGCATGCATCACTGCCTTCCCCTCCATCCTCTCTACTTACTCCCTGAAGTCATTCCTAAGACGGAGAACTTCAGTGCAGACGTGTTGCTCAACATACCTTCAGCATGCATTTTAAATTGGGTAAAATAACACTCACTCTAATGTACTTTTTACTGCAGAGTTGCAACTGCTTCACAATAAAATATAAAATCCTGACATTTCCTGCAGCGGTATCAGATACTCTCATACAGAGTGAACAGTTACACACCAATCAATTATCTGCAGTGTTATTCAACCAAAAGCAAGAATCCTTTTTATGAGATTGTGCAGTGAAGAGTTGCTGGCCACCTTTTAAAATTCTTCCTCTTCAATTGCTGTCGAAGATCCTTTAAAATGTTAAACCCACCAGAAAATCAAAGCGTCCACTCTCCAGGACACGAGCAGCCAATGAATTTACATTTCTATAACAGTCCTGTGCTTTGAAAACGCTGCAGACTTATTCACACACACACACACACACACACACACACACACACACACACACACACACAGACACACACACACACACACACCAACATCAAGACTGACAGCAGGGACTTACGTGCAGAAACAGCCGTGTCACTTTTCTTTGAGTTGAGAACTTGAACATCGGAACAATATGTGGAGTTGTGGGAGTGAAGAGAAGCCGACATGTTCACAGAGGAAACATCCTCGTGACCCTGCAGCCTGACCTCGGACACGACGGGGTAACTACACTTTCATGATTTAGAACATACAAAAACAAAAAACAATAAATAAATGAATATTACGATTCAGAAGTAATTGTAGCTCCTCAGTCAAACTCAAGCAGGTCGGTGAAATTCAACGTCTTTTTTCTGAAATCGTCTCGTTCCACTGAAGCAGCATTTAGGTGGATTTGATCCATTTATCAGAGGCTCGTTCCATCAACATCCATTAGAACACTGTTCAACAATAATATATTCATAATAATAATCAAGATTGTGACGGTGAGAAACATCAGAACTACGTGTCAGAAGAAGTCAGATTGTTATTCTGAGAAAAAGAAGGACTTTTAGCATCTAATCATGGCTGGACCGACAATTTCTAAAGGGGGTGGGGCATAGAGCTCAAAAACACTTCCTGGAAACCGGATCCATTATTTCCAAAGCCAGATCAGGGAGAACGAAAGTGAGCACAAAAATCAGAAGATCACAACATGAAGCTTTTTACACAGAGCTCCATCAGAGGTTCAGAAATCACTAAATCTTTCAGTGATTACATTTTATACAGTTTCATTTAGGAAACTGTGGTTAACTGCTGCTTTATGTTGTCGAGTTCAATCTCTGAACTGGATTTTATTCTGCATTAAACAAAAATCCATTTGACAGTAAAGTTGACTGTGATGACTTCTGGCCAACGACGTCACATTTCTTCTGTGAACATGAAACTGCAGAAAATGTTGGACATCAGTCAGCTGATTCTCCTGAACACTGAAGGAGCCCAGCGTGTCAGAAATCAGCCTTTTCCCTGGACATTGCGTAGGAGGCCTCGGCTCTCCTACATGGACTCATAAAATCCACTCAGCTTCATCTGACACCTAAAGTACCTTGAAACGTCCCTGAGAAATGTTTAAAAGGAGAACGACAGGCTAACAGTCATAGGAAAAACTTTTCTGAGGCCGTTATGTAAAAGCTATCAATCAATTAGGCCTCCGGTTCCTTAGTGTGAAACAATCCAATAAAAATACTGTCAGCTGTCCGATGGAGTTTGAGTCTTTATGGGCTGGACTCCGGCCCGGAGAACACAATGAAAATGATGCTGGATGGACTGGCGACATATTTAAACCACAGACTGATCGATACTGATCCACTTATCTGATGGAAGACTTCCTTTCTGCCTTTTAATTTGCAGTGTTTCATCCTTCTGAGCATCATCGCTGTGACCGTGTGATGTGAATGCAAAAAGCTCCTGTGAACAAACCCTCAGCGAGCCACCCGCCGTCCATCCATGTGTGCGCCTCCTAATCTTGCCAGGGTGAATGTCACAGCCATCTCCAGCGCTGGCGAGGTGAGAGATAATCTAATCACGAGGCAGACAGAAAGTAGAGATACAGAGAGGACGGCGAGATAAAAAAGAAGCGAGGCGGAGGAGAAACAGAGTCTCTGACCTCCAATAACTGAAGGACGAGTCGGAGCGACGACAACGAACAGGGATGACGGATCCTCCGACAGCGAGCTGCTGCTGGAGGAGAAACAGAAGGAGGAGGGAGGAGGAGAGCAGACCATGATGTCCTCTTAATGAGGAGGTCACAGCTTACAGGTGATTTTCATTCTGCACCTGCAATTAGTAAGAAACTCTGAATTAGGTTACAGCTATCGGTGGGCGGGACGTAGTATCGTCAGGTCTCCAATCAGATCGGTCAGATCCACCTCTGGCTCCTCCCCCAGCTCGTCCAAATATGGTCACTTCCTGCTCCAAACCGCTCCGAACTAACAAGATGGTGACGGACAGAATCTGAACTGGAGGATTCATAACGTTCACAAACCAACGATGACATCACTGCTGGTTGATGACATCACTGCTGGTTGATGACGTCACTGCTGGTTGATGGTTGGACTTAACGCTGTTGTGAAACTGTCAAAAACATTTTCACCGTGTAAAAGTGTCTTTAGAAATGTTTTTTGGTTGGTTCCCCCCCGACTGGTCTCTCCTGGACCGACACTAACCCTTCTCAGTTCCTCTGATTCTACCGAAGGGTGCAGGGCGAGCATCGATATCCAGACGTCTGCATGCCGGTGAGCACCGGGACTCCGGTGTGGAGATGAATGAATCATTGTGTTCTGCTATGTTTCTCAGCAGGGCTCCGCTCTCCTGTTATCGTCAGCATTACGATGCATGAAAGGCAGTCGGACGCCTCCAGTGATCACCATCAATTATAAAGTGCCCTTCTGGAGAGCAGGCGTGAACCGTCAGCCAGCCATCAACAGGAAGATGAGCTGAAACAGGCCTGATATACCGCTGGAGTTAGGAGCTTTCAGGTTTCACTTTAAACCCTCAGCTCCATCATTTCACGGTCAGACCGGCAATTACAAAACAGGACTGAAAAGCAGAAGAGAAAAACTAAATTTCTCTCCAAAAAAAGCCTCAGTTGTAAGAGCGGGTCAGCTGGCTTCATCAGGGCCGTCTGAGGACGGCACTCATCTGCTTTACAATATAAAACAGATTCTGATTGGACAGACAGCACATATCTAAAGTCCTGATGGAGCAGGCCGAACAGAGTCAACGTGGAAAAGATTCAGATAACTCCCAAAAATATGATACTGCACAACACAACAAGGAAACAGGAAACATCTGAGTGGTTTTACATGGAACTAAACAATCCTTGTGTAACTCCCTTATACAACATGTTTCACAGGAGGTTACATAACATCCATATTAATAACTGATGACCTGTAAACTCAAACACGGAGACTACTTATCGATGGAGTTGTTGCCTAAAAAAAGTCTCAACAGCAGGTTGGAAACACTCAAACCGAAGCTTCAAAAAGGCAAACTCATACCGAATATACAAACTGGCTGGTGAAAGTCGTTACCTTGACAACGGCAGGGCAACAAACCTCAATACAACCAGAATATCCGAAGCAACAACAACAGAAAACTATCAAATTCACCCCATCTTATTATTATTTTGTCTTTATTAAATCATCATAGTGGCAACATGACAGGACATGAAGGGGTCGGACTTGAACCAGCAACCGACTGATGATCTGCTCCAAATCCCCTCAAGCAGAATAGCCCCGTAACACCAGGATGTTCTACTACATCTGCAGTCTGCAGGCCAGTATGCTGCTCTGGCTGTTCTGACCTACAATCCTTTGCAGCGGAAGATACGTCACCTCGACTGACCCGGCAAGACAGTTGGTGGCGCTAAAGCTCCGCCCACAAAACGTAGAAATTGCATCATTTTTCTTTTTACTTCAAGTCATAAATCTCAGAAAAAGGCATTAATGTGACCAGATCCATATCGTGAAAAACAAATATTGTGTTCATTCTGTCATGTATTGGTGTTCTTTCATGTTGAAATATATTTGCATGGCTTGCATCTTCAACAGTAGTTTAACTTTAAGCTGATTCCACTGATTCCAGCTTACCGGTTCGTCCTCTCAGGTTCTGACAGCTGTTTGCTGACTGCACGGCGGGTCTGAGTTGTGTTCTTGGCGTCGGGATTTGCAAGATATGAAGGCGCTGTCAGGATTACATTACGATTTCATGGTAATGCTGCTCCACCGAGCCGTTCGTCTCCTGCGCTCCACCTGATGGAGGTTTTTAAGGACATCTCTACAAACTAAGCCTGGTGTTGTGCTGGTCGGGTTGGTGATCACTTTGGAAAATGCTGTGCTAAGTTCAAACTGCCTGTTCTGCTGTGGACTCATCATGTTTCCAAAGGGCACGCAGCGTTGAATGTGATCATCTGGCTCCCTTTATGTGTACAGTCCATCCAGAAAGTATTCACAGCGCTTCACTTTTTACACATTTTGTTATGTTACAGCCTTATTCCAAAATGGATTAAATTCATTTTTTTCCTCAAAATTCTACACACAATATCCCATAATGACAAAGTGAAAATAGTTTGTTTAAAATTTTTGCAAATCTATTAAAAATAAAGAACTAAAATATAACATGTACATAAGTATTCACAGCCTTTGCTCAATACTTTGTTGAAGCACCTTTGGCAGAAATTACAGCCTCAAGTCTTTTTGAGTATGATGCTACAAGCTTGGCTCCTATTCTTGGGCAGTTTCTCCCGTTCTTCTTTGCAGGACCTCTCAAGCTCCATCAGGTTGGATGGGGAGCGTCGGTGCTCAGACATCTTCAGATCTCTCCAGAGATGTTCAATCTGGTTCAAGTCTGGGCTCTGCCTGGGACACTCAAAGACATTCACAGAGTTGTCCCGAAGACACTCCTTTGTTATCTTGGCTGTGTGCTTCGGGTCGTTGTCCTGTTGGAAGATGAACCTTTGCCCCAGTCTGAGGTCCAGAGCGCTCTGGAGAAGGTTTTCATCAAGGATGTCTCTGTACATTGCTGCATTCATCTTTCCCTCCATCCTGACTAGTCTCCCAGTTCCTGCTGCTGAAAAACATCCCCACAGCATGATGCTGCCACCACCAGGCTTCACTGTAGAGATGGTGTTGGCCAGGTGATGAGCGGTGCCTGGTTTCCTCCAAACATGACGCTTGGCATTCAGGCCAAAGAGTTCAATCTTTGTTTCATCAGACCAGAGAATTTAGTTTCTCATGGTCTGACAGTCCTTCAGGTGTCTTTTGGTAAACTCCAGGTGGGCTGTCATGAGCCTTTTACTGAGGAGTGTCTTCCGTCTGGCCACTCTACCATACAGGCCTGCTTGGTGGAGTGCTGCAGAGATGGTTGTCCTTCTGGAAGGTTCTCCTCTTTTCACAGAGCAACGTTGGAGCTCTGTCAGAGTGACCATCGGGTTCTTGGTCACATCCCTGACTGAGGCCCTTCTCCCCCGATCGCTCAGTTTGGCCGGGTGGCCGACTCCAGGAAGAGTCCTGGTGGTTCAAACTTCTTCCATTTACAGATGATGGAGGCCACTGTGCTCATTGGGACCTTCAATGCTGCAGAAATGTTTCTGTACCCTTCCCCAGATCTGTGCCTCCATACAATCCTGTCTCAGAGGTCTACAGATGATTCCTTGGACTTCATGTCTTGGTTTGTGCTCTGACATGTCAACTGTGGGACCTTATATAGACGGTGTGTGTCTTTCCAAATCATGTCCAATCAACTGAATTTACCAGGTGGACTCCAATCAAGTTGTAGAAACATCTCATGATGATCAGTGGAAACAGGAAGCATCTGAGCTCAATTTTGAGTGTAATGGCAAAGGCTGTGAATACTTATGTACATGTGATTTTTTTCGTTTTTGATTTTTAATAAATTTGCAAAAATTTCAAAAAAATGTATTTCACATTGTCGTTATGGGGTATTGTGTGTAGAATTTTGAGGGAAAAAAATGAATTTAATCCATTTTGGAATAAGGCTGTAATATAGCAATGTGGAAAAAGTGAAGCGCTGTGAATACTTTCCGGATACACTGTATGTAGAGCTGCTGGTGGTGGTGGTGGTGGGGCAGTAAAATAGCCTCTGTATCAATAATCACAGAAGACCAACTGTCCTTCATTCAGCCACAAAACCAGACAAGCTTTAAATAAAACCAGTTCAAACCAGAGACGTCTAACAGATGAAGTCATGATGTGTTCAGACATGTTCAGACAGGTGTTCAGGCACGTGTTCAGACAGATGTTCAGACAGGTGTTCAGACACGTGTTCAGACAGATGTTCAGACATGTTCAGACATGTTCAGACATGTTCAGACACGTGTTCAGACATCAGTATTGATCCCTGCTTTAGATTTTTGCCCCCAAAGTCACAACTTTACACTTCAGCTCCTCCCTCTGCTGCTGAATGTAAAAACCGCTGCAGGCTGTTACCATAACAACCAGGTATACAGGCCTGATCACAAACAGGTAAACCATTGGCTGAAGTTGTGTTGTGATGGTGTGTGTGTGTGAAGGTCGGTGAAAGGCTGATGAGGTGTCTGACCTGCGTGGCGGTCTCGGCGTCCCTCCTGGTCCGACCCTGAGAGATCCACCGGGCTGTCACCGTCCGTCCTCCGCGCAGCCCTGAAGGACACCAAGCAGGAGGACATTAATATGATGTGTTTACAGACACACGGTCAAACTGCTTCAGGGTGTCGTGACACAATGTTATTGAGAGAAAACAAATGAAATACTCATGAAAGCTTCAGGAGTGTTCAGTAACATGGCAGCTGTTTGGATGTGAGCTGTCCGTGTTTTACAGCGCAGCCGTGACGACACATCAGAGATTAATTTCAGTCATTTTATTTTAATATTTGGCTTGTGGAGCTTCAGGGAGAAGGAACAGCATCATAACATCACAGTGAAAGGACACATGTCTTCTGACTGAGGCAGTGATTAACTGAAGGCTGGATGAGATGCAGGAGGACCGGTCCGGTCCGGTCCGGTTCAGTTCAGCAGCTCATTGTATGTTCAATATTCCAGCAGCACGTCTCTGACTGAATGACCAATCACAATCAGGTGCTGATTAGTTCATACAAAACTGAAGTCAGTTTGAAAACCAAACTCCTGCAGGTGAAGGAGTTTATTTCTGTAGAACATTTCAACAAGAAGGAAATTCAAAGTGCTTCACAAAAAAACATTAAAAGCATCAAAACATCAAGCAAAAGAAAAGGACATTTAAACACAATAAAGAACAGTGATTAAAACAGTAAGCAAGCTAAAAAATAGGATAAAAAATAAAAGTGAAGTTTAAGACATAAAATAAAGTAGTAAAATACAGTAATGCAAGAAATGTATCAATATCCTGAAATCTGGTTGAGTGAAAGACAGCAAACAGAAACTCCTGCAGGTCCTTTACACAACGATTAGACTCATGAAGACATATCCTGATGTGTTCTTCTCCACAAATATAGAAGGACACTTTGACTGGTTCCTAAACGATAGTTATTAATATAAATGTTAAAAATACATTTTAACAAAAAGAAAATAAGATTACACAGGACTTTTGGTTTTAATGTAGTTTAGAGAAGTATAAACCTGGAGCTCCAATTTAATATGTGGCTACATGAGACAAGAAAAAGTAATTTTAAAAAGTCCCACTTAGCAGACGGACAAACGTTTGAAGCCAGAGGAGTTTTTCTCTTCTTTGGAAATGTTTGTGTCTTTTCTGTAGTTGGTAAAAGCTCCATGATGCTCCTCAGCTCATCTGCTGCTGCAGAGCAGGAAGCCAGCGGCAGCGTGGAGTCTCTGAACAGCTGCAGACACGACGACCTCAGAGGCTCCAGAAAACCAAAGCAGCACAGGTACAGATGATCAGGGATGTTCATCTATTAACTGCCATTAATAATTTAATCCACTGGAAGTATATTAATCACTCAAGTCCAAACTTTCTGTTTGAAAAAATAAAACATCCCCAAATGTAATTATTAATAGCACCATTATAAGCCCATTATGAACAACCTTATTCTCTATGGATGAGGGGCAGCTGGGAGAACTTTGAATTATAATAACTGTCTCTGTTATCTTCACCACGGTGGGATTGTGGAATGAAAAGCAGGAAATAATAATAACGATAATACTGAACCTGTTCTCAACATTATGGACTGAAAGTCTGATGCAAAAGAAATGCAGCTTTTCCGCCTGCTGGCAGGTGATCTGACGTTAAACCTCCGGGATGCTGATGATATGAAATGAGGCAGAAGATGATGAAGTGAATCACTGATAACACCAACAGGAGCGTCGCCTGAGACACAATGATCTGAACTGCTCTCATGTATCGCAGCATTAGAAATGTTAATATCTATCTGGTTTTTATAAATGTGAGAGAAGCTCAGGTCTATGGTTCCTTTATAAAAACACCGATCTGCCCCCCCGCTGATAGAAGCAGCTCCATCTTCATAAAAGCTGATTAAAAACTGAAAGTAAAGAATGGCACCATCATTGGAAAACTATTATTTTTCTTGGTTCTGATCCGAGTCGATGCACCAGAGCGGATCTCTACAGGATGACTACATTAGCTCGGATGAATCATGAAGCTCACTTCAATTTGACAAAAAGTCTTCTCTGGACGTTGAATGTGAAAGAGAGCGATTCATACACGTCGGGCTGGGCCGGATACGCGTTCCATCACGGATAGCGTTACGTCGTCACTGTTATAATCTACCAGAACCCAGCACACAGACGGCTTTTTTAGAAGTTTCATTTCAACTGTGGGGAACATTAAGCTGATCTAATCTGGAAGACAGAACAAGGTGCAACATAAAGCTGCAGTGTAATGGACTTTTAAAGACTTCAGTCTGCAGTCTATCAAGCACTGAATCAAGCACGCTCACGGCAGCACACGGTCGGCCACCCACAGCAGACGGAAGCACAACATGGTTTAGTGTTAATCTCCATATCCGTGTTTATCAAATGAATAACAGAAAAAGGTTTTAAAACCAGGATCCACCTAGAAAACATCCTGGAAATGAGATGAACTAACTGAGTTTACTTTCCTAAAGACAGTCAAGACAATTAAAGCTCAAACATGGTTAATACCAACACAAGCAGCATGTTTCGTATTTCTTAATTATGACCAATTATGGATCAAAAAGGCTTTTTGTGACCGCTGGTAATGTGCTGTGATGTCACCGCGGACCTGAAACTGGACCAGAGAAACATCAGCTTTGTATCAAACTCTGTAAACGGTCAACAGAGACCCTTGAAATGCTTCAGAAAGTTCTGATGACATCACGTTTCAAGAGGGGCGGGGCTTCAGGGTCCAAGACCGAAGAAGGCGCATCAGGTCAGGAGACACCAGCTGGGTTTTCTTTGTGTAAGAGTGAGTAGGAGTGAGTCGGAGGCTGTAAGAGTGTGTAGGAGTGAGTAGGAGTGTGTGGGAGGGTGTAGGAGTGAGTAAGAGGGTGTAGGAGTGTGTAGGAGTGTGTAGGAGGGTGTAGGAGTGTGTAGGAGGGTGTAGGAGTGTGTGGGAGTGAGTAGGAGTGTGTGGGAGGGTGTAGGAGTAGGAGTGAGTAGGAGTGAGTAAGAGGGTGTAGGAGGGAGTAGGAGGGTGTAGGAGTGAGTAAGAGGGTGTAGGAGTGTGTAGGAGGGTGTAGGAGTGTGTAGGAGGGTGTAGGAGTGTGTGGGAGGGTGTAGGAGTAGGAGTGAGTAGGAGTGAGTAAGAGGGTGTAGGAGTGTGTAGGAGGGTGTAGGAGTGTGTAGGAGGGTGTAGGAGTGTGTGGGAGTGAGTAGGAGTGTGTGGGAGGGTGTAGGAGTAGGAGTGAGTAGGAGTGAGTAAGAGGGTGTAGGAGTGTGTAGGAGTGTGTAGGAGTGTGTGGGAGGGTGTAGGAGTAGGAGTGAGTAGGAGTGAGTAAGAGGGTGTAGGAGTGTGTGGGAGTGAGTAGGAGTGTGTGGGAGGGTGTAGGAGTGAGTAAGAGGGTGTAGGAGTGTGTAGGAGTGAGTAGGAGTGTGTGGGAGGGTCTAGGAGTGAGTAGGAGGGAGTAGGAGGGTGTAGGAGTGAGTAAGAGGGTGTAGGAGTGTGTAGGAGGGTGTAGGAGTGAGTAAGAGGGTGTAGGAGTGTGTAAGAGGGTGTAGGAGTGTGTAGGAGGGTGTAGGAGTGTGTGGGAGTGAGTAGGAGTGTGTGGGAGGGTGTAGGAGTGTGTAGGAGGGTGTAGGAGTGAGTAAGAGGGTGTAGGAGTGTGTAAGAGGGTGTAGGAGTGAGTAAGAGGGTGTAGGAGTGAGTAAGAGGGTGTAGGAGTGTGTAGGAGTGTGTAGGAGGGTGTAGGAGTGTGTAGGAGGGTGTAGGAGTGAGTAAGAGGGTGTAGGAGTGTGTAAGAGGGTGTAGGAGTGTGTAGGAGGGTGTAGGAGTGTGTGGGAGTGAGTAGGAGTGTGTGGGAGGGTGTAGGAGTAGGAGTGAGTAGGAGTGAGTAAGAGGGTGTAGGAGTGAGTAAGAGGGTGTAGGAGTGTGTAGGAGTGTGTAGGAGGGTGTAGGAGTGAGTAGGAGGGTGTAGGAGGGTGTAGGAGTGAGTAAGAGGGTGTAGGAGTGTGTAGGAGTGTGTAGGAGGGTGTAGGAGTGTGTAGGAGGGTGTAGGAGTGTGTGGGAGTGAGTAGGAGTGTGTGGGAGGGTGTAGGAGTGAGTCGGAGGCTGTAAGAGTGTGTAGGAGTGAGTAGGAGTGTGTGGGAGGGTCTAAGAGTGAGTAGGAGGGTGTAGGAGGGAGTAGGAGGGTGTAGGAGTGAGTAAGAGGGTGTAGGAGTGTGTAGGAGTGTGTAGGAGGGTGTAGGAGTGTGTAGGAGGGTGTAGGAGTGAGTAAGAGGGTGTAGGAGTGTGTAAGAGGGTGTAGGAGTGTGTAGGAGGGTGTAGGAGTGTGTGGGAGTGAGTAGGAGTGTGTGGGAGGGTGTAGGAGTAGGAGTGAGTAGGAGTGAGTAAGAGGGTGTAGGAGTGAGTAAGAGGGTGTAGGAGGGTGTAGGAGGGTAACATTTCTGTGACATTTGAGGATTTCAGAAAAAGGGGAAGAAAAACAATGAGTTGAGCAGTGGAGGGGAACATTCTGTTTTCTCTGCAGGGACACGTTCATGGTGAAGTTTGACGTCCTCATTCAAACCATCAGAACGCGATGTTCAGGTGACCAATCAGATGTCTGGGTTGTTTGATGTTCAGGTGACCAATCAGATGTCTGGGTTGTTTGATGTTCAGGTGACCAATCAGATGTCTGGGTTGTTTGATGGTAAATAACAGCGTCTCCTGTGTCTTTCTGTTCACATTCTGCACATTGTGGTTGTTTCGAGTGCAGCGCTGCATGAATACTACGATTTAATTGAAATTCAACATTTGAAAATGTACTTGAGCTCCACTCTACCCCCCCGCCCCCACCCTGAGCCCCCACCTCTGCATACAGGCCAGAGAATAAGGATGCCCAGTCATTCCACTTGAGTTTATATGGAAAACGATGGTTGCTGCAGCGTTCCCCCGGAGCACATTAAAGTAGTGATAGCAGAGACACCGTATTGATCCGAGATGGAAAAAGGAGCTTTGTTCAGAGAGCTTTTCACACACTGCTGCTGCTGCTTGTTTTTGACCTGTAGTGAAGGAAACTTCATGTGAATCTCAGAACAAACTCCTGACGAGCTCACAGCCTTTTTCACTTCTGTTTCCAGCTTTGAACTCATCAGAACATTTTCACATCTCACTCAGTCTTCGGTTCCATTTTTCGAACCGGGTCAGGAGACAGAAAACACAAAACATCTGTATTCAATATTCAAAACCAACAAGTGACACATCGGTCTGCAGCGTCCATCGTCCACTCTGCAGAACGCATTAAGGCCGGCTAATAGCTGGAGCAGAGGCATTAGAGGTTGGAGGGGATGAGGCTCTCCATTACCCCCCCCCACCCCCCCGAATGATGGACGGAGGCTCGATGAGGCTGCAGGGCGCTTAATAAACACCAACCTCGGAGTTAACAAATCACTGCTGCTCTCTGCTCCTCTCCTCCTCCACAGACTCTCCGCTGAAACTCTCCAATCACAGAACAGCTGCGAGTGTCCGTCATGTCTGAGCTCGGAGAGAGCAGAGAGATGGATGGGTGGCTGAATGGAGGAGGACCAGGAGAAGCTGCTCCTCCGACCAGGAGAAGCTGCTCCTCCGACCAGGAACCTAAACCACATTCCCCAGTTTGTCAGAGAGCTCATTGGATACACCGTCTTATCCGCCCGCTCACACACTAACCTGCAGGCATCAGAACTGAGACCAGCTCTCTGTGCTAAACGCTGCTTTCATGTCCTCCTCCCTCCTCCCTCCTCCCTCCTGTTACAGCTCTGTCAGCGCTGCTGGATGCTTTTACGAGTGCCTGAGTGTCTTCGAAGTGTCACAGCTCTCCGACCTCGACAACCAGTCGGAGGAACGAGGAGTTGGACAGTTTGAGAAGCAGCTGACCGAACAAAATCTATTTCCGTTTCAGAAAGTGTTGTAACTCTCCACACCGAGTTTCTCTGCTCCTCGACAAGTTGGAAGAAGCTGAAAATCTCGTGATGGAAAAGTGCCGAGAGGTGAAGCTCAGCTCCCCGAAGCACAGCACACTAGAGTTCAAATCGAAGAGCGCTGCTGTGAACTCAGTTTAAAGTCAAACACGGAGAGAATCGAAGCGATCTGACAAACTCCATCTGATCCAATCCACCTTGGACCGAGTCGTTAAGGACAGCGAGCCACTGATCAGGGAGGTCTGATATTTACACCCAGTTTGAAGTTAAAAGGGGAACTAAGGTAGAAGTGATTCTTTCATCAGGACGATGGGAGCTCCTCCAGGAGGGCAGCAACACGCACGGTTCATGTACCTCACAGGAAGAAACGATGACTCGTACCAAACAGCAGTGAAATTTCAGCTTTAAATCTGCAGAAACGTACGTTGTCTTTCTCCCTTTTTATCAGCGCCATGTTGTTAGAAGTGTTATCGGTGTTGTTGCTGAGCTGCAGCAGAGCGCTGCATGGTGGCCGGTCGATGGACGGAGAGCAGACACGTCGCAGGAGGGCAGATTACAACTTTTAAGAGTCTGTAGATTCCACTTGGGAAGTGAGTGTGTGTGTGTGTGTGTGTGTGTGTGTGTGTGTGTGTGTGTGTGTGTGTGTGTGTGTTTGCACCTCCAGTATCACCGTGTTCATTCACCAGGTTTCAACTGGATATTACATAAAAAACTCATTCATATTATTCCAGTCGGTACAGTTCAGTCTCATCTCATCCGGTGGTGATTTGTCTCTTTCCGTACCAAAATTGATATTCATCTTGTATCAGGAAAAAAAAATTATAAGGAAATGATGCAAATCAAATGGAAGCCCACAATTAGAGGTCACATGACACCAGGTGGTCTTTGTTCATCAGGAGCTATTGACTTTCTGTGAGCTACTTTTACACCAGATGATCCTACTGGATGAATTACCACTTTGAAAAACTAAACAGGATTTTCTTTCCTTTGTCTTCACCTAAATGAACATCTCAAAACATTAATGTACTTTCTGTAGTGGAATATAATACACTATGCAAACTGAGCTTTTAACTGCAATATGGAAATATTGCAGTTCCTGTAAATTAGATGAAACTATACTTAAATGACCCCCATGAGCAAACCGGCCATTGCAGCAGCAGAAAATAGCATCATATAGACAGCAACATGTATTCTAGTAAAGTTCTTTATAAGAGTTCTTTATAACAGTCTCACGTCTCTTGGATCCCGTTTTAATTGCTGTAAAGGTTTCGACTCCTTTTCTCCCCCTTCAGCAGGAACCCTCCGAGTCAAACTTCTAACGAGTCCACAACAGAAAACGATTAAGAAAAAGACCCTTTTTCTACGCGCTCATTGTTCTAAGACAGTATTTTTAAGTGTGTGTTCAGCCTGCTGTTTATTCTGAAAGTCCATGTAATTATCCCTGATGTCAAGATGCTTAAACAATAAATTGGTTTCATTCAGGCTTTCAATTTAAGGTGGAAGCTGAACAGTAGACAAAGATAAGAGAACACAGAGTTCGGTGGAAGTCGTGTTCCTTTCAAAAAGCCTAAATTGCATTTATTCTGTGCCACTAGAGGTCGTCTCCAAAAAGCCTCCGGCTCCATAGACTCCAATTCAACTTCTGTCATCAAATCCAAAGTGAATAAAATGTGTCCATCAGTTATCTCGGTGTTGTTAGCTAAAGTCACTCCTTCTTATTAGTTTTCTGGAGGTCCATCTGAAAATAATCCCTCATTCATTAGAAAAGAAGATTCAAGAAGACCTGTTTTTGGGGGCGTGTCTGTTTGATTGACAGGCCTGTGTGCAGTCAGGTTACAGCTATCGGTGGGCGGGACGTAGTATCGTCAGGTTTCCAATCAGATCGGTCAGATCCACCTCTGGCTCCTCCCCCAGCTCGTCCAAATATGGTCACTTCCTGCTCCAAACCGCTCCGAAGGAGCAAAGATGGTGACGGACAGAATCTGAACTGGAGGATTCATAACGTTCACAAACCAACGATGACATCACTGCTGGTTGATGACATCACTGATGGTTGATGACATCACTGATGGTTGATGATCGGTATGAATGGTAAATGGTCTGTACTTGTATAGTTTTATCACCTTTCGGTCTCAAAGCGCTTTAACATGTTTTTCCATTCACACACTAATGAGACAGATCACCATGCAAGGTGCTGCCATCAGGAGAACATTCACACACTGATGGTTCACCATCAGGAGCATTTTAGGGTTCAGTGTCTTGCTCAAGGGCACTTAGGCATGTGGACAGGAGGAGCTGGGGATTGAACCACCAACCTTCTGATTAGTGTGCAACCCACTCCACCATCTGAGCTGCAGCCTCCCATTGAACACATCCTGTCCAAACAAGCCATCCTTCGGTACCTCTTGTTGGGCCATTCATCACCTCTTCCTCATTTATTTCTGTTAGTTCCTCTCGTCTCCTCCGTTGACCCTCAGGAGATCTGAGCCGACATCCGGAGACAAAGCTGAAGGATTTGCTCTCCCAGCCGGTGAAGCATCTCTGCAAGGTGCAGGAGGGAAACAATGAGCAGCACCATCTCTATCTGTCAGCTGCTCAAGCATTTGAAAGAGAGAGAGGAAAAGAGGAGGAATAACACACAGCAAATACTTTATCTTCTTAAGAAATGACGGTGTGGATCGTCTTCCCGGAGGGAGCGGAGGATAAAGTGGAGCGGGCCAATCAGCTGCTTTATATTATCACCCTATTACATCTTTCCTTGTGCCCTCTCTGACAGCACACACCGAGCGGGTCCCATGGTGGACGCCTGGTCACATGGTGGACGCCTGGTCACATGGTGGACGAATCCTGCAGCAAAAACATGAAAAGTTTCCAACGGTGCGACTGCTTCCTTTCAGCTGAGCATCGAGGTCTCGTTGAAGACTCAACGAAGACTCGTCGAGGTCTTGTCGCTGCAGATTTTCGAACATGCCAGAACAGGATCAGAAAGAGTTTTAATCAGTTTTGGGAAACAGGCTGCGGTCCAAACGGACCAGGGCTCCACCAGAGGGTCCGTTAAGGTCCCGTGGGAGCCGAAGGGAGCACAGAAAGAAAAGAGTCAGCAAGGTCACTGCTTCTCTGCTCAGCAGATTTGTGTTCGCTGTCCAAAAACCACTGATGCTTAAATAGTGCTGCACGCTGGTCCTCTCGGGGCTGCAGTCCAAACACCGAAGTTCTTAGTACACATATACACTGAGCCCAGCACAGAACCACATGATGCTGCTCTATTATCTGTTGTTAAAGGGAAGCTGTTTTCTCCCTTCATCATAAAAGGGTTATAAAGAAGTGCACTTCACTGTCCTGCAGAGAACGACAGCATTAGACTGGAGCAGGAAACTCACCTGCACACCGCCGACCCGAAGCATCACCATAACACATGGAGGATGAATAATGACTGAAGCCCACACAGCCGACCAGAGAGGTGCCGGACGCACTATTTCTGTGGGTGTTGAAACATCAGCCGCGTAATCTTGTTCGATTTCAAACATAATATTCTTCCACAGTCCGACCTCTCGGTCCCGCCGACCGGTTAGAAAACGAGGCGGGTGTGAAAAGGTGAGCTGAGCTTCGTTGGGGAACGTATCACTCCTGAAAATTTGCCTATTTAGAGGTCGAGCCACAACATTTCTGCCGACTGTGCAGCCGGCGCCCGCTCGCCTCCCCAGAAACAGCAGCCCACGCTTTCAAGAGCTCTGGAATCCTCCCATCCAGAAACCTCTGGGCTCCGATAGCAGGCGGCGCATGGCAGCAGCGTGGAGCCAGGCCCGGGGCAGGCTGCGCCCGGCGCCGGGTAAATGGGCCGTGGTGAAGGCAGATACTGCAGAGAAAACTGCTGAGCACGAGCTCCGTTGAATCCCAGGAGAGCAGAAGTGCATTTGAAGCTTGGGGGGGATTAAAACCTTTTGATGACACATCTGGGATTAATAGAGACTAAAAACTGAGAGGAAAAGGTGCCGAGCATGTTGAAGGGATGAATCCAGCTGACATCAGGGAACGCTGTCAGTCACACCATGATACCGTTCATCAGCCATCAGGTTCAACAGACATTTAATGGACCTAAAGCCAAATCCTTTAAAATTACTCATCCAGTGCAAATCCAACTACAGTTTAAGAATCCAGTTTAGATCTGTGATTATAATAAAGTCTGGTCAGTTTCATGTTTCTGAGCTAAGAAGTTGAAATGTTGATTATAAAATCTGACTTCTGACGTTTACACCCACTTTACTAACTACGATCTCCAGATATGGATTTGATGCATAAAATTCACAGAACCATCAACGAGCCACCAGATCTGAATGTTTCAGTTTAAGTGAAGGATGTTTAAGGATCTGCAGAAATTAAAAGTCCTCTCTTGCGTCTGTGAAGGCGACTCAAGATGAACCCTGCTGAGGCGCGTCTATATGCAAACTCCACAGGTGGAACTGAGCCAAAATAAGCAAAATGAATTAAAACTCTTGTCAGTTCTGCTCAGGTAAAACATGCTGCCGCCTGAGATGTTCAGCTGAAGACCATTTCAGCAGAACGTCACTTTAACGTCTGGCTGAGACACAAATCAACGGGTACTTAAAGATGAGGTGCGTTGACAGAGCAGCCCATCGAACAGCTTCACTATCTGCTTGGTAATATCACATCTGGCATTAACATGTGTTTACAAACGTTTACCAACGTTTACTTACATTTACTAACGTTTAACAACATTTACCAACATTTACTGATGTTTACCAACGTTTAACAATGTTTAACAAAACATTTACTAACGTTCACCAACAACGTTTAACAAAAACGTTTACTAACATTTAACAACGTTTACCAACGTTTACCTATGTTTCCAACGTTTACCAACGTTTACCTACGTTTACCAACGCTTACCAACATTTACCTATGTTTAACAACGTTTAACAACGTTTAACAACGTTTACCAGCGTTTACCTACGTTTACCAACGTTTACCTACGTTTACCAACGTTTAACAACGTTTATCTACGTTTACCTACGTTTATCTACGTTTAACAACGTTTACCAACGTTTATCTACGTTTACCAACATTTATCTACGTTTACCAACATTTATCTACGTTTACCAACGTTTACCTACGTTTATCTACGTTTACCTACGTTTATCTACGTTTAACAACATTTACCAACGTTTATCTACGTTTACCAACGTTTACCTACGTTTATCTACGTTTAACAACGTTTACCAACGTTTATCTACGTTTACCAACATTTATCTACGTTTACCAACGTTTACCTACGTTTATCTACGTTTACCTACGTTTATCTACGTTTAACAACGTTTACCAACGTTTATCTACGTTTACCAACGTTTACCTACGTTTACCAACGTTTACCTACGTTTATCTACGTTTACCTACGTTTAACAACGTTTACCAACGTTTATCTACGTTTACCAACGTTTACCTACGTTTACCTACGTTTACCTACGTTTACCAACGTTTACCTACGTTTATCTACGTTTACCTACGTTTACCAACGTTTATCTACGTTTACCTACGTTTACCAACGTTTACCAACGTTTATCTACGTTTACCTACGTTTACCAACGTTTATCTACGTTTACCAACGTTTACCTACGTTTACCAACGTTTATCTACGTTTACCAACGTTTACCTACGTTTATCTACGTTTAACAACGTTTACCAACGTTTATCTACGTTTACCTACGTTTACCAACGTTTATCTACGTTTAACAACGTTTAACAACGTTTACCAACGTTTACCTACGTTTACCAACTTTTACCAACGTTTACCAACATTTAACAACGTTTAACAACGTTTACCAACGTTTAACAACGTTTAACAATGTTTACCAAAATGTTTACCAATATTTAACAACATTTACCAACATTTAACATTTACCACCATTTACCAACGTTTAACAAAATGTTTACCAACATTTAACATTTACCAACATTTAACAACGTTTACCAATGTTTACCAAAATGTTTACCAATGTTTAACAACATTTACCAACATTTAACATTTACCAACATTTACCAATGTTTACCAAAATGTTTACCAATATTTAACATGTAACGACATTTAACAACATTGACCAACATTTAACAACATTTAACAACATTTAACAACGTTTACCAACGTTTATCTACGTTTACCTATGTTTACCAACGTTTATCTACTTTTAACAACGTTTACCAACATTTACCTACGTTTACCAACTTTTACCAACGTTTACCAACATTTAACAACGTTTAACAACGTTTACCAACGTTTAACAACGTTTAACAATGTTTACCAAAATGTTTACCAATATTTAACAACATTTACCAACATTTAACATTTACCACCATTTACCAACGTTTAACAAAATGTTTACCAACATTTAACATTTACCAACATTTAACAACGTTTACCAATGTTTACCAAAATGTTTACCAATGTTTAACAACATTTACCAACATTTAACATTTACCAACATTTACCAATGTTTACCAAAATGTTTACCAATATTTAACATGTAACGACATTTAACAACATTGACCAACATTTAACAACGTTTACCAATGTTTACCAAAATGTTTACCAACATTTAACATTTACCAACATTTAACAACGTTTACCAACATTTAACAACGTTTAACAATGTTTACCAAAATGTTTACCAATATTTAACATGTAACGACATTTAACAACATTGACCAACATTTAACATTTAACAACATTTACCAACGTTTAACAAAATGTTTACCAACATTTAACATTTAACAACATTTAACAACGTTTAGACGTTTTCAGAGAGTCCAGAGTGACATTTTTCAAAAGAGAATCCTGACCGCCAAGATATTAAATCCCTGATGATATCTAATAGAAAATAAAAAAAATATTAAAAAAAACGTCACATTTGAAAAGCTGCAGAAAAACCACGCTCATCATTTTCTCTTGATAAATGACTTTAAAGTGATTTTGTTCACGAACAATTGCTTCAGAGAGGAAAGCGAACATCTATTCATAGCAGGGGTCAAACCTCTCTGCACACTTCAGATTCAAGTGTCGCTGTGCAAATTACTTAACATCTACCAGCTCTGCAGCTGACCTCTGACCTTTAACCTTCAAGACTACCCTGTCAAACCAGCCCTGAGGAACTGGGTTCATTAGACGTACTGGTTGCTGCGTTGAAAAGCAAACATGATCAAAACCATTAAGTGAAGACATTTCATATCTTATGCTCTACAATGTAAACAGTAAAATATACTGAGACTAACCAGCATTACCAGCAGGACCAGCTGGCATTAAAGCACACGGTGGGGGGGGGGGGGGCTCCTTTTATTACATATTTAGATTAGGTTTGTGTAGTGTGAAAATTACACACACACACACACACACACACACACACACACACACACACACACAGGTTGTTAACTCCATTAACAGTGAAGTCTTTGTGAATGGTGGTTGTTGTTGGGTCTGATGGAGTCGTGGCTCCACATCACCAGACAGACTGAGGATCTTCTCCCTCAGTTTGACCTTTTTCTGTCTGGCTGAGAGAAGAAAGGTACTGAATGCTTTTTAGTGTGGTAAGTTTAAGACTTCATTTCTGGACATTATAAAAACAGTCCAGGACGAAAACCATAAAATCCAAAGAAACGAGAAGGAAGTCCATAAAAATGTCTTTCAGTGACATAACTGGACAGGAATCTGGGCTCCTGTCTGGGTGTGCTGTACTCCCCGCATTTCTCTGAACTGAGCCTTTTATGGACACCGCACAAAGGGACCGGGTTTGGTTCTGTGGTTCGGATCAGACAACTAGTTCTGGACATGTACAATTCAATCGGTCGATGAGCCTAAAGGGATTTTAAACGTTTGTTTCTGAACACGACAAGAAACTGCACTCACTTCTACAATAAACGTTTTGTCGAAGCTGCTTGCGTCGATACGTGCTTAAGTCCAGAAACCGAACCACGTTGAAAAATCGTCCAATTTAATGCTGCCTCGCTCACAGTGAACTATAAAACCACAGGAAACATGCGACCGCTTGTTTTCTAAGACTACTAACGTCTTCGGGACATTTCGGCAAAGAAGACACATCTCAGCAGTGTCACGTTAAAGAATGGTCCCCCCTTCTGTCCCCCCTCCGACCTGTCTGAGGAGCGGGCAGCCGGAGGAGCAGCCAGATAAAAGCAGAGATTATGTGGCTGCTCTTCGGCGGGTGTGTTCTGGTGTTTTAGGTGCAGCTTTCGACTGATGCATGAATCCGGCTCTCAGAAAGGTTGGAGGTCATGTGGGCCTTGTTGTCTTCCCCTGATAAGCAATGCGACATTAAATTGGCTGATTTTTAAATTGAATTTGGCGCACAGCCCTCTTCTACATTTCACAGATAATTAAACAAAAAGTTTGAATTCGGTCACAACACATTTCCCGCTTCACATAAACCTCGTTCACCTGAAACACACATTTTAAACCCTTCAAATGTGGTTTTTTTTTTTTTTTTAAATGAGCTGAAATGCTTCAACACGCAACTGGTAGATGGAAGAAGTTTGACGGCGTGTCCGGTGCGTCCCGTACCTTGTCCTCCGGTGTCTCCGCAGACTCCGTCCAACGGGCCGTTCAGCAACACAACGGAGAGAAAAACGAGCCAACGTCCGCATTGTGCCGGTGAAATCTGGGCATTTTTCTGCCTGTGTTTACTGTACATCCCTGTGCCCCTCGGTACCGTCGGCTGTCCTCCCTTTGGTCGCCGCCGGTCCAACTCTGTCTCCCTTTGACGCCGCCGAGCGTCAAACAGGAAAATCAAACACACCACTTCCGGTCCGAACCGTCAAAATAAAACTGACACGAAAGCATCGCGATGGACTGGAAGAGGGGAGCTCGTTACTGAGGAGGTCAAATAAGGTGTCTTTTTCTCTTTTATTTAGATTTATCACTTTAAAAACGTAACGAGTCACTCTGACATATTCAAACATTCAGATTTTACTTTGCTATATTTGTAGGATTGTTGCAAGAGCTTTTTCTTTTTGCTCTACTATTACTGTTTATTATATTTATTTTGTATTTAAAGTAGCCTAATACCCTCAACCGAGGTATAACATGTTCTGCATATTGAGCAGACTGTTTTCACCTTTTTAATATCGACTCTCTTCATTAAATATATATTCTAACGACATTTATTTTTGACTGATAAAATAAGACTTGTCCAACGAACTGCTGCCCTCTATTGAAAAATGTCATGAGCAGTGTTCATATGAGCAGCTTTAAAAAGCTCCTCTGTAACAGGCTGTAAATCGCTCCACTAATCAAACCTGGCAGCAGCAGAAGAAATAATCTGTTTTTGTATATAAATAATGAATAATGAACTTTTTATTAAATGATTTGAACTAGTAGACGACCAGTTCTCCCCTGAGCTCCTGTCTGACTGAGGTTGATCTTAAACCTGCTGCTGACTGGTTTAAACTGGGGTTCGAATCAAATGGAATTAACAACGGTAGCTTTGGTTCTGTGAATAAAAGTGATTTTATGGAAACAGAGTGACATGCAGGAGTTCACAGAACCAAAGTTACTTCCATAACTCCCGTTCTGTTTCATTTCTTCCTGATTACACATTAAACTCAGGATGATTTGTACCGAAGCGTCAGGAGGAACTGATTCCCTCCTGCAGAGGCCTTGAGCTGCTGTCCGGCTGATCTCCCTGCCGACACCCCTCAGTGATGTCCAGGAAGTAGCCACACCCCGTCTACATGTACATGTGAGGTCGACCTGCTCTTTAATAAGCATGTTGGACTTTCTTCAACGATCCGCTGAGACAGTCTTTGTTTAGAGAGTTTGTCTCTGCAGCAAACAAACGTTTCTCCAAACGGTCTCTGCTCCGGCTGGATGTGGAGGTGCATCGTCTCCCAGGACACCAGGACCTCGTCCCCCAGGACCTCGTCCCCCATCTGATGGTTGAAATAAAAGAGTTGTTGTCTCTTGGATGAGTACATGCTTATCTTTGAGAAAGAGCAAGAAGTGTTTCAGGAAATCAGCAGTTAAACTTACTGTGCGTTCTTGTAACCTCACATTAAAGAGAGTAACCAGCTGTTCATCAGACAGCTGACGGAGAACCTGCATCCTGTCAGCTGCGGGTCCTCCGTCAGCTGCGGGTCTTCAGCCTCATTGTGAACACTTCAATACCACCACCAACAGTCGCTACTAGACGCTTTAGTATCTGCTAAACAGAGTTTTAATTGTGATGTTATTTCTAATGGTTGCTCTAAACGTGACTGCAGTCAGAACAAAACACTTGTTGTCCTCAAATAGCACCCCCCCCCCCCTCCTTTCCTGAGACTTTGTAGACTTTTATTTTGAAGTAAAATTCCGCCATCTTCCGGTCGTTTTGTGACCACCTTGAACTTGACGCCATTTGGTGCTCCAGAAAACCAGACATGGATTTTGCTCGTTTTCCCTCCGAATTCTGAGGATCCAAAATAAAAGTCAGAAAGAAACAAAAAAAAATTATTCTAAAAAATAACATAAATAATTCTGGTATTATGTTTTAGCATAAAAAATTGTTAAGAAACAATTTAACAAGACAATAATCAAATTAATAAATAAAAATTTAAAGTGGTGTGCTCTAGATATGAAGCACATATTTACCTCTGATACATCAGAATACTAATATAACAGGAATATCTGAGAATAACATGCTCCATCAAACACATTTATTTTCATAGCTTTACATAAAGGCTGGAATGAAACAGCTGGTTCTGTCTGCACCTCCCAGAACCTCCCAGCACCTCCCAGAACCTCCCAGAACCTCCCAGCACCTCCCAGAACCTCCCAGCACCTCCCAGAACCTCCCAGAACCTCCCAGCACCTCCCAGAACCTCCCAGCACCTCCCAGAACCTCCCAGCACCTCCTCAGCTCTTATCAACACCTTCATCTTGATGAATTTAAAAGTGTCAGTATTTATGTGACGTAACTGAACTATCGGAGCTATGGAGGATTAATCAGGTCACATCCCTTCAAACTGTCTCTGTGATCAGACTGTACAATCAATCACACTTCAATCACACTTCAATCACACTTCAATCACACTTCAATCACACCTTTCCACTGTTGTTTGTTTGTTTCATTTATTTTGTTGCACTGTTGTTTGGTTTAGTTTATTTTATTTTAGTTAAATTTAATAATATTCTATTTTTATTTGTATATAAGTTGTATATAATGTGCATTTTAAAATTTAAAAAATATATATATATTTTATATTTTTATTACCTCGATTTTACATTTTGTAATTTATTGCTTTGCCCTTCACAAGTCGCTGCTGTGACGACAACAGTTTCACCTTGCGGGATTAATAAAGTACCTATCTATCTATCTATTGAATATTGAAAATCTCTACGATTGATTGGATAAAACCAGCAGACACGAGATCTCAGTCCAACTGGAGGTTTTCAGATGTTGATCAGCTGCAGTGGAAATAAACAGTCTGGACTCACGTGATGACGACCTGACATAGTTACCAATCAGCTGATTCTCCACAGGAGAAGTCCAATCACATCTCAAGGAGGATTCAATCAATCCTGCAGACCGCCGTTTGTTTCCACAGCAAAAAGCTCCAAAAGCTTCCTGAAAAAAAAATAGGTTTCATATTTTCTAAATTTGCAAAAAGTCAGTGAGACAGTTTAGTTTTTAGTCCAAAACTAAACAAACACAAGTTTCATTATCTATCAAGGTCACAAACACTCCATCACTTTCTGTGTCTCATTTGGAGCTTGACAGCCAATCAGAAATCAATCAGGACAACTGGTGACCGTGACAACAAGCTGCTTTCACCAGTCGATGACTTCTGAAACAAGATGAGACAAGAAAACAAACTGCCAACAAGTCAGCATCTCCTAGAAGAAACGAGTGGGAGAGGATGAAAACATAACAAACAATAACAAGATACATAAAGAGTTTACAGCAAACAAGATATCAGCTTCTGCAAACAAGATATAAAGAAGACAAATGTTCATCATTTCATAAAAGAACAATAATAATGTGCGTTCATTTCTTCTTCACGTGTTTCGGCTGCAGATTGAGTTCGTACGTAGAAGACTTTGAACACTGAGGACTCTTCAGGACTTCTTCAATATTCATTCAAACTCTGAGCTTTACGTCCAGAGCAACACTGAATATAAATATTTTGTGCAACTCCAATTTGATCTTCCTTCATCTCGGAGGTGTTTTTTATTTTCCTCCATCTCTGAGCAGCTCCCTGCTCCCTCTGCTCGGCCTCATCAGCATCCACAGCTTGGACGTCCAGAGAAGAGATCGGTTTCCTCCAGAGGAAGATGATGTCATCGTCTCTCCGTCCCCCTGCTGGTGTCTCACTCACTCCCTTTGACTCTGGAATTATAGTGAGGATTTAGACTTGGCTGGGGGGAGGGAGGGGGAGGGGGGTTAAGACGGATTTATTTCACCTCATCTGGAAAATGTGTCCTCGGCCATACGAGCACTTCAGTGACTCTTCATGGACGCCGCGGATGCTTTTCTCTTCTTGCTGGTGCTCAGATCTGTTTGAGGGAAATCATCTCCGTCACTCGTTACACTGAAAAGGTTAAAAGATTTAAACTGAGACACGCTCAGATACATCATCCCATTCACAGAGGAGGAGGAGGAGGAGGAGGAGCAGGAGGAGGAGGAGGAGGAGATGTAATTGTCCTTTAAAGGCCACAAGACTTTCACAATAAACTCTTAGATGGGCTGTGATTGGTTCTTTTACGTAACCCTCCTCCACCATCCCTCTGCTATGGTCACCATGACGATCATTGTGCAGACCATTAAAAGAACACATCACAGGTGGATGTAAACAGCATGCAGTAATTAATCAACTAAAATGAATAAACTAGTATTCATCATGTGGGGACATCAATAAAAAAACTTCCTTGTAAACATCAAACTGAACATGAACCATAAACTTCAGAACGCTGAAGTCTGGAAAGTAAATAAATTCACTTTAAATCTAAATGTTCAACAGCGAGACTCCGTTCGATGGCTGACGGGTTCCTGCAGAGAAGAACGGAGAAGAACCGGCTGCAGCTTGAAGCTCCAGGAAGAAGATGTTATCAGTTCACCGAGTTTAGAGCTCTAATTTTACATTTTATCAGACACGATAACGAAACACCGAATCATCGGAAATAAAACGCTGAAACATGAACAGACGTCATTTCATGAACTCAAGCTTTTGTCTGGAGGTCAAACTGGAAGATGGAGGTCATCATTATTATATATATATATATATTTATATTATAATATATATATAATAATATTTATATATATATATATAATAATATATATTATATATATATAAGAGCAGGGATGAAGAGGAGGGATGAAGAGGAGGGATGAAGAGCAGGGATGAAGAGGAGGGATGAAGAGGAGGGATGAAGAGGAGGGATGAAGAGCAGGCATGAAGAGCAGGCATGAAGAGCAGGGATGAAGAGGAGGGATGAAGAGGAGGGATGAAGAGGAGGGATGAAGAGCAGGCATGAAGAGGAGGGATGAAGAGCAGGGATGAAGAGGAGGGATGAAGAGGAGGGATGAAGAGCAGGCATGAAGAGCAGGGATGAAGAGCAGGGATGAATAGCAGGGATGAAGAGCAGGGATGAAGAGGAGGGATGAAGAGCAGGGATAAAGAGGAGGGATGAAGAGGAGGCATGAAGAGGAGGGATGAAGAGGAGGGATGAAGAGCAGGGATGAAGAGGAGGGATGAAGAGCAGGCATGAAGAGCAGGGATGAAGAGCAGGCATGAAGAGCAGGGATGAAGAGCAGGGATGAAGAGCAGGGATGAATAGCAGGGATGAAGAGCAGGGATGAAGAGGAGGGATGAAGAGCAGGGATAAAGAGGAGGGATGAAGAGGAGGCATGAAGAGGAGGGATGAAGAGGAGGCATGAAGAGGAGGGATGAAGAGCAGGGATGAAGAGGAGGGACGAAGAGCAGGGATGAAGAGGAGGGATGAAGAGCAGGCATGAAGAGGAGGGATGAAGAGCAGGGATGAAGAGCAGGGATGAATAGCAGGGATGAAGAGGAGGGATGAAGAGCAGGGATAAAGAGGAGGGATGAAGAGGAGGCATGAAGAGGAGGGATGAAGAGGAGGCATGAAGAGGAGGGATGAAGAGCAGGGATGAAGAGGAGGGACGAAGAGCAGGGATGAAGAGGAGGGATGAAGAGCAGGGATGAAGAGGAGGGATGAAGAGGCTCTGTAGCTCCGCCCCTTTAACGGCCTTCAGGTCATAGTTTGTTGAAACATCTTATTCATGAAATGCAGGAAAATCATCCGACTAACTCTGCAGCTCGAATGAATCTTCGAGGAGCAGGTCCTCCTTATTCAGTCAGGACCTCCTTTCATCACCTCCTCTTCAACATGTCTGTAATACTGAGAAGCTCTTTTAACCGAGGAGTCCTGGTTTCAAATGTTCATGTGAAGGAGGCGTAGAAGGAGGCGAGGAAGGAGGCGTAGAAGGAGGTGTAGAAGGAGGCGTGGAAGAAGGTGTAGTGGAGGATTAGAATGAGCTGGTTCTCCTGCGGTTCCGTTGTTTCTCCTCTGCAGTGATATTTTAAACAGTTTAAACATCTCCTGCTTCAATGGTGAAATATTTCAGTCCATCGGTGACATCACACCTCGTTGGAACAATGATGTCATCATTACAAACAGCTGCTGTTGACAATCTCATCAGAACGTTGCCGGTTCAAACCCGTCGGTCAGAGCTGTCAGCAGAACCACCGGATCACTTGGTTCTGTTCTGTTCGGTCGGTAGAGGATCTAAATGTGTGCAGGTAGTCAAACATTCACTTCCTCTCCTGTGATTGGCCGACTGTCATGACTCAACACAGAACGTTCATCAGTCACAGCTGAGATGTTCCTCAAATCACAGAACGTCTTCCTGAAGGTCTCCTCCTCTGCTGAAGGAACAAAGCTCCCCGACCTCCTCTCTCCTCCAGAGCTGCAGTTATTCTGAGGAGTCCTGGTGACACGTGTTTATTACAATCATCACATGTCAGGAGGAAGCGCGCGCCTCCTGCAGCCAATTTACAAGTCGGCCTGCAGGCCGGAAATCTCCTGCAGAGCGGAGGAGTTAATGAGGAGCAGTGAGGAGGTGATAACGGCCTCGTGTCGCTGCTGCTGGACAATAATTGGATTTCATGCTCGGTACTTGCGGAGGCGGGTCGTCGCGTGTCAGACGACTGAAGATAAGAACTCCTCCAGAGAGCCGTGGACGAACCGAGCCGAACCGAGCCGACCCGAGCCGACCCGAGCCGACCCGACAGAGACTCTGATCTGCTGGAAAGGAAATAAGAAGCCCATCCATGACGGACATGTTCAGGAGGACACACCAGACCCGTTTAGATGGAATCAGCTGTTGTGGTTTGTTTGGTTGATCTTGGACTTTGGTTCAGCCTGGTTCAGCCTGGCTCGGCCTGGTTCAGCCTGGTTCCGCCTGGTTCAGCCTGTTTCGACCTGGTTCGGCTTGGTTCAGCCTGGTTCTGGCCTGGTTCGGCCTGGTTCAGCCTGGTTCAGGCCTGGTTTGGCCTGGTTCAGCCTGGTTCTGGCCTGGTTCATCCTGGCTTGGCCTGGTTCAGCCTGGTTCAGGCCTGGTTTGGCCTGGTTCAGCCTGGTTCTGGCCTGGTTCATCCTGGCTCGGCCTGGTTCAGCCTGGTTCAGCCTGGTTCAGC
The DNA here is from genome assembly GCF_022577435.1 of Embiotoca jacksoni. Lineage (NCBI taxonomy): Eukaryota > Metazoa > Chordata > Actinopteri > Embiotocidae > Embiotoca > Embiotoca jacksoni. Next base: position 604,735 of record NW_027185434.1, read on the forward strand.
CTGGTTCAGCCTGTTTCGGCCTAGTTCGGCCTGGTTCAGCCTGGTTCAGCCTGGTTCGGCCTGGTTCTGGCCTGGTTCTGGCATGGCTCAGCCTGGTTCAGCCTGGTTCCGCCTGGTTCAGCCTGATTCAGCCTGGGTCTGGCCTGGTTCGGCCTGGTTCAGCCTGATTCAGCCTGGTTCTGGCCTGGTTCAGCCTGGCTCGGCCTGGTTCCGCCTGGTTCAGCCTGTTTTGACCTGGCTCGGTCTGGTTCAGCCTGTTTCGGCCTGGTTCTGGCCTGGTTCAGCCTGATTCAGCCTGGTTCGGCCTGGTTCAGCCTGGTTCGGCCTGGCTCGGCCTGGTTCCGCCTGGTTCAGCCTGGTTCGGCCTGGTTCTGGCCTGGTTCAGCCTGATTCAGCCTGGTTCGGCCTGGTTCAGCCTGGTTCGGCCTGGCTCGGCCTGATTCAGCCTGGTTCAGCCTGATTCAGCCTGGTTCGGCCTGGTTCAGCCTGGTTCGGCCTGGCTCGGCCTGGTTCCGCCTGGTTCAGCCTGGTTCGGCCTGGTTCTGGCCTGGTTCAGCCTGATTCGGCCTGGTTCGGCCTGGTTCGGCCTGGTTCGGCCTGATTCAGCCTGGTTCAGCCTGATTCAGCCTGGTTCGGCCTGGCTCGGCCTGGTTCAGCCTGGCTCGGCCTGGCTCGGCCTGGCTCGGCCTGGTTCGGCCTGGTTCGGCTTGACCCCCATTTTACATAAGTCATAAACTCCTGACCCAATTTAAAAAAAAAGATTCTGAGTCATTCAAAACAAATTCACAAAAATGTGCATTAATACACGAATGTGATCCTGAATCCGTTAAATCCGTTTCCGGTGCCCGGTTGATGCTCGTGCGAAGGCATCAGGCTGTTGCCATGGTGATGGCAGCAAACGCACAGCAGAAATGATGTACTTTTAAAATAACTTTTATTTTACTCAGGTGTGTCGCTCTCAACCCCCGAGCTGACGACCGTCCAGGCTACAGCGCCATCCAGTGGACAGCCAGGGTAAGACTTTACTGTTCAGTAATAGTTTTGAACTTTCTATCTTTTATTTTCATAGAAAACAGTCAGAAAAAAAGTTTAAAAGTTACACATTTTATAAATTTAGATTTCTTCTTTGATTATAAATCAGGCGTCTCTTTTAGACATCTGAAGTCTTTTCCCTCTGATCACTTTACTTTCATTTAATCGAACATTTTATGAAAAACTCCGTGAAGCTGATCGAAGCGATGACGTTCTTATTACGTCATCGTCACGCGGAAGTCCCGACCACAAGCACGCAGATGTTTCCTCGGTGATCAGCTGAGAAAAAACGACCCGAACCCGTCTTCATCCGAACCGGACCCACATCAACAGGAAGTTCGGGTTCTGGTGCGGAGACACCGCAACAGGGGAGGTGGACCCGGTCCGGTACCGACCCGGCACGTGCCACGGACCTGACACGTGCCACCAGCAGTTTCAGGTTTATTGTGAAGTGATGACAGGATGTCACTCAGTGAAGTCCACAAGTTTTAATGTCTGATTTCAACCAAATGAAGCAGAAACAACCAAAGTGAAAAATGACCAATCGAGGATCAGAGCTCGGACCAATCAGCGGCCGCCTGCAGGTCACCTGACCTCCAACACGGAAACGAGCTTCCACACTATTCAACAATGCAGAGGCCGGTGTACACTGTTAAAAAGGAGAAACCTTTATTTTTGAAGACCATTAAAATAAATACTATACAGAATCCAATGTAGAAAACTTGATACACGGTTTCTGTCTGAAAAAGGTTAACAATCCATAAATTCATTAAAAAATAGCACTGATAGATACACCCCGATGACAGGCATTAATGAGTGGAGACAGGTTTAACCTCCACACTTCTGTAGTTTGGTCCTTTCACATCACCTTCACTGCCCCCCCTCCCCCTCCCCCACATTTTGGAGGTAGCTGTGAAATGTGACCACCTTTTCAAAATCCAATATTTCGTTTCAAAATAAAAATCTAAGTGAACAATAAGGAGATGATCTCCGGCGGGCCGTCCGGCCGAGGACGCCTCGTCTCCGCAGAACTCACCGTCACGGAGCCGCCGAACCGAAGGCCGACCGCGCCGGGAGGAAGTACGACAGCCATGATAGAAAAGAATCAGCAGTAAAAGATCAAACTGGTGAAGCACTCATTCATGATGGAGTTGACTGTACAGGTCTTTATTGAAGATGCCCGGTGCACTCAGACCCCGAACCTGCTGCTCACAACATGATCACGGACGTCTGGCGGAGTACACTGAAGGGTGCTAAAATACTGATCTGGTCAAATGCAGCACTTCCTGTCTGTCATGGTGGTGTTGGGTCCAAACTGAACTGCGGTCCAAACCACGAGGAGATGCGTCACGAGTCAATCAGGTGAGCATCGAGCTTCACGTCACAGATTTAATGGGTCGCCGTCGCTAACTTTCACTTTATTCATCAACTTTGAGGGTTTTTTGTGGTTTTGTTTTGAACGTGCTTTTGGACCTGCAGTTCTGGTGTGGAGCAGAGGGACTAGCTGCTGGGACACTTCAGGTGCTGATATGAACAAAGACTATGGCAGGCAGATGAAGCAGTTCAGTAAGTTATATCCTTCCAACACGGACAAAACTATCGGAGATGTTTGGATGTAGAGGGAAAGTCATGGTGGAATTCAGAAAGAGGAAGATTTTAGAATTCAGATCAGAAGAAAGAAGATTTGACTTCTAAAATAAAAGCGGGTCGGGTTGGACGAAGAGCACGCGGCGTCTTCTAGATAAGATCGGCCACGTTCATGGGCATCTCCTCAACGGTGGTGTTGTAGAATGTCTCAATGTCCCTCAGGGTTCGCTTGTCGTCCTCCGTCACCATGTTAATGGCGACTCCCTTCCTTCCAAAACGACCGCCTCGACCGATCCTGACAAAAAGACCAGAGGACAGATGAGCGGCGCTGCAGCTCCACGGCACGCCGGACTCACAGCAGACAAGTGTTTACGTCACGTGACCCGGCAGGATTATCACTTTAGTTTCCTGAGACGCTGGACTCTAATCATTTCACCATTTCTTTTTATTTGAAGACTTAATCGGAGATTAGACCAAAGAAATCTGACGTGAACACTTAACAAGCTGGAAGCCGGTGAGATCAAGTGATGATATAAAATCCTGAACACACACACAGTTTTACCTGTGGATGTAGTTTTCCCTGTTGGTCGGCAGGTCGTAGTTGATGACTAGAGACACCTGCTGAACATCGATACCTCTGGCCTGAGGAGCACAAACACCAGTTACACACCAAGACAGATTCAACGGTTTGAAACCGGCAGCACGTCTCAGAAATATGTGCACACGCGTGTCATCTGCCAAATAGTTGTGAATCAAGGACGTGAGCCTTGTTACAGTGGAGGGCCGATGTTTCTGTACCAAGGAACATTCAGTCCTTCACATCACTGCAGATGGAAGGAGAGGGAACCTTGGACGGGACGGAGCAGCTGTCTGATTGGATCAGTAGAAATATACCACGGGAACATTAACACGCGTGTTCATACATGTTGCTGTACGTACCAGCAGGTCAGTGGTAATCAGAACTCGACTGGACCCGGAGCGGAACTCCCTCATGATCAGGTCTCTTTCTTTCTGGTCCATGTCACCGTGCTGAAAGACAAGGTCAGAGGTCAACATGAGGACAACCGCGTTGCCCGGCGAGACACGCGTTTACCGTTTCATGTCGGCGAAGTTAAAACGTCTCCTACCAGAGCAGAAACGGTGAAGTCTCTGGCGTGCATCTTCTCGGTGAGCCAGTCCACTTTCCTCCTCGTGTTGATGAAGATGACAGCTTGTGTGATGGTCAGTGTCTCGTACAGGTCACACAACGTGTCCAGCTTCCACTCCTGTGGACATCAGAGACAGTCAGCTGCCACCGCCCCAGTCTGCTAACCAATCAAGTGTCTTCCTGAGTTTTCTCACCTCTTTCTCCACATTGATGTAGAACTGACGGATTCCCTCCAGAGTCAGCTCCTCCTTCTTTACCAGAATGCGGACAGGTTCACGCATGAATTTCTTTGTGACCTCCAAGACGTCAGCTGGCATGGTGGCCGACAGTAGGACAACCTAAAATAATAACGCACCACGTTAGTCAGCCTCTGCTACAGCAACATCACCGCAGCTGGAAAGATGATATAATATAATCGGGATCTAAGGACCCCGGTGGAAAACAGGTCAGGTTGTGTTCACACCTCACTTGATATGCAAAAAAACCTATAACTTCATTATGCATCAACATGGAAGTAGAAAGAGCAGAGCTGTTCTTCTGTTTACTCACCTGTGTGCTGCTGGCCAGTTTCTGGAAGATCTCGTAGATCTGGTCCTTGAATCCTCGACTCAGCATCTCGTCAGCCTCATCCAGCACAAACATTTTGATGTTCTTAGAAGCTGCAAAATAAAAAAATTAATTGAGCACGTTTAACATCCTCCATCCAAGTCTGTCTTCTGGGACACAACGCAACACATCTTTAAGAGGAGATGCCTTTTACTTTTCCGCCAATAAAGCGAAGGCGAAAGCATCCGAGACCTCCTGATGTTGTTCTGGTGCTACCCGATCCAGAGTCGCTCCACTGAGGACAGTTTCCAGTTGTTGGGTCCATTTTGAAACTACTGGAGAAGCGTTAAACTAATTTCAGTTTCTGTGCAGACTCCTGCTGAGAACACTGATGATGCTGTATTCAGAAGTAGTGGAGGTATGATCACGTCTCCGTGTCCCTGCTGTCCTGAAGACTCTGGCCAGCAGAACGCCAACCAGAGCACCAACACAGCAGGGGGCCACAGAGTCAGCTGACACGCATGAGTTTCATCACTATACAGCAGCTCTAACCTTCTGAAGTGGACTAAAGTGAGTGACAGATCACGTCGTAGTCCATCTCCCAGTCAGCTGAGTAAAACGCAGCATCAGCTGCCTAAATGGGAGGAAAAGTCCTCCAATACTGCAGATTTTGGTTCTGACGAGTCAAAGTTCTTCACTGAGAGCAGGTTTCCTTAAAATAACGTCACCCTGCTGACATCACAGCACCCAACATTCGTTCCTACCACGACTTACTGAGGTTTTTGCGAGTCAACATGTCGAAGACACGTCCAGGGGTTCCCACCACAATGTGAGGAGCTTCGGCCTGCAGCTTCAGGACCTCACTGCGGATGCTGGTCCCTCCAATACAGGCGTAGCAATTGGCCCCCATGTAGTCGCCCAGGGCCAGCACCACCTTCTGGATCTACACAACAGGGAGCAGTCAGCAATGTTCACTTTGGAGGAAACAAATACAGCACGGACTTTATTTTCACACGTGCCATGGCGCTGTATTCAGATTAACAAAGCATGATCATGCCTCCGTGTCCCTGCTGTCCTGAAGACTCTGGCCAGCAGGACACCAACCAGAGCACCAACACGGCAGGGGGCCACAAAGTCAGCTGACACGCATGGATTTCATCACTATACAGCAGCTCTCGGACTGGATGCTGCTGCCACGGTGTTCATGCAACAGGAGCATCAAATAATAATACAAAAAATGCTAACACACCATCACATGGTTTATTTCATTGCAACTATTACAAAAGTCAAATAGTATTGGCATAAAATATCTAGAATATTGTAAAGATCCAAACTAGTGTGCATTTCCAGGTCAACATTGATCAACTCCTTTGTTACCAAACAGGTTGTACTGAAACATGAGACTGAAGTACTTCAGCACGAGTTCACTCTCCTATTAATCATACAAGAACACACACACCTACAGTCTGTGTGATGCTCCACAGACATCAGGAGGACATTAACCCTTTATTGTTCCTCATGACCGGAGCTCAGTGTTTCCAAAATCGTGATGGTTTTCCTGAATCGGTCTCTGCGTGTGAGTGGGAGGAGCCTACCTGCTGAGCCAGCTCCCTGGTGGGAGCCAGGACCAGAGCCTGGGTGGCTTTCATCTCCACATCAATCTGCTGGAGGATGGAAATAGCAAAGGTAGCAGTCTTCCCAGTGCCAGACTGGGCCTGAGCGATCACATCATAACCTAGAATACACAAACAGCGTTAGAATCACCACCGACGAGGAAGGAGAGAGTTTGGGTCGCAAACGGAGCGTCCCCACAAAAACAGGAACGTCAGACACCTCAACCTTCAACTAGAAGCTCTGATGCATTTAAATGGCAGAAAAGTCCTGTCACTCACCCTTGATACAAGGGATAATGGCTCTTTGCTGGATAGCGGAGGGCTTCTCAAAACCATAGGCGTAAATTCCCCTGAGCAGAGTCTCGCGCAGGTTCATCTCATCGAAACTGTCCGTGATCTGGCTCCAGTTGCTCTGAAAGGTTGAAGATGAGCCAGGAAAACAGGACACAAGAAATTCACACGCATGTTAATGACCACCCCTTTCATGTTTGTTCAGACTCTTAATAAAAAACAAGTAAAACACCTTCCCAAACCAGTGTGTTGGTGTGTTTTGATTCTGGACTTACCTCAATGATCCCATCTGGCTCCATGCCCTCCGGGCCATTGTCTCTGTGAATGGAAACAGTCAATAACATTATTAATTATAAGTTTAAAAACATTTATCTAGTTAAAGTTCCCTCCTCATGAATGTTTGAGCATCACTGCAGAAGGATGGTTTAAAACTACAAGGCTGGATTGACCTTCATCTGCCAGTCAAGGAGCGTTTCTTTGAACATCGGGTTTCTAAGCTGCTCCAGGTGTGATGGGGAACCTGCACCATGCACAGATCTACATACTCACTTCTTTTGGCAGGAAAAACAACCTAATTGGACCTTTTCTGTGCATCCTGTAAGCTGCCTGCAGCAGAGCCGCGTGATGTCATGAAGAACTCCGTGATTTACGGGAACTCTCCGGTCCCGCCCTTCCACAGCAATCCGTGTCCCGGTCACCGTCTCAAGCATTACAGATGTTGTTTACCTGCCCCTCCTAAACCCGGTGAATACTCGCTCGATCCCGTCATTTTAAACCCGGGGGACCGTTTTTTCCTCTCGCGCTGTAACCTTTCCATCAGTCCGCCATTTCTGCTACATACATTCAAGATGGTCGTTCCTGCCGTCGGAGCAGGAGGCAGGGCGAGCCGGCCGGAGGCCCGCGACGAGGCCGCCGGAGGCCCGCGACGAGCCCGCCGGAGCCCGCCGGAGGCCCGCGACGAGCCGCGGAAACACAATAAACGAGCCCACAAACCGAGATTTCTTTTGTGTTCGCCAGTAAATAGCGGATTGTGTTCCGGTTCTCATACGGTACCGGGGGGGAGGGGGGGAGGGGTGAGAGGGGGGAGGAGGAGGAGGGGGGGAGGAGGAGGAGGAGGAGGAGGGGGGGGGGGGGGAGGGGGGGGAGAACAACGAGAAGCTTCGCTGGTCGGAGCCGCGGCCTGCTAACAGCTAGCCGCAACCAGCAGGCCGCGCTCGGCTTTCAAAGGCCTTTTATTACAAACTTCACGTCAGCGAAATCCATTAAATCCATTGACGACGTTTCAAAAGACACCGATCGGCCATTGTTTGAACGGCGGCAGCCCACACGCCCACCGACGGCGATAAAAGGAGGAAAAACGTCCCGCTGCGTCGCGCGGCCTCCGAGCCGGCATTGTCCGGGCGGGCGGTGCACGCGACCATGTGCGCCGCCTGAACGCGAACACCGGGCGGCCTCGGGGCTCCCCTCCGCGGCCTCGGGGCTCCCCTCCGCGGCCTCGGGGCTCCCCTCCGCGGGAACACCGGACTTACGATGTACGCGTCTCATTAATTACACAAATAACTTTAATAACGACAGAAGCGCCGGACCGGGGCTCGTGAGGCCTCGAGGCGCCTTCACGTGCTACTCGAGGCGCCGGTTACCGCCGGCGGTGAACCCGGTTCCGTTCAGCGACCATCGCCATCGCTCGGGCCGCCTGAACTAAACATGGACGCTGTGATCCAGAACACAAACGGAACCTTCCGCTGGATTAAACCGTCTCAACATACGAGTCCTCCGTTTTTAGCTTCATGGACCGTTTAGCTGAAGCACGCGACCGACGGGCCTCAACGTTAACCGAGCAGAGAAAAACCGGGATGCTCCGTTCAAGGTCTCCATCCGGACCAGCCATCGGGAACTAAACATTACATCCACACGGAGCGAAACAACCGGAGCTCTAAAACAGACTTTGTGCTCGGACGGGGCTTCCTTACCTATTATCATATTCAGCCGACATTATTCCAAAGAAAGAAACTGCGGCAGAAATGTCTTATATACGTCGACAGCACACAAAGACGCGCTCTCATTGCAACACATCCCCGTCATTTAGCTTTAATCCCGCCCACACAGACTTGCGATTGGCCACTTTGTACGTCAGCTAAAAGTAGGCGGATCCTTATTTTTTTGATAGTGCACGATTGGGTCACTGTTAACAACCCGGAGGGGCGGGGTTTCTTTTTTTTTTTAAGGATACCGTCAGAGGCAATCAAACGCGGTTCACCGGGCGACTCCGGTGAACCCTCTGAAACGCCCCGTTCTCTGTGCGCTTGTGAGCGCGGACAAAAGGGCCGAGCCCGCTGGGAGACTTTTCTTCGGAACCATATTCATAATCTTCTGAAGAGCTCATTGAGCAAAACAGAAGAAGCAGAGGAACAGTTACACATCTCATGCTAATGACGTCATTTACACATCGTGATGAGTCACTCGGTCTGCGGTGATTAAACGAGCAAAAGACACATTGCGCAAATGTAAGAAGTGTTTTAGATGAATCACGTCCTATTTAGTTCACGGAGCTGTGACGTATATATTGATCAGTGTTATCGAACCGGTCCAGTGGGATCCCGCCAGCCCACCACGGTGGTCCAATGTGAGCCTGTAACATCATGTTAGTTCACTCTGCAGCCTTTAACAGAGCACAGCACAAATGTGGAATAAGACAAGATCTCTAATTTTGTGAATTACCTTTTACTTTATGTACTTGTTTATTTGTGTCATGTATGTGTATTTGCTTATAGATCAGACATCAGTCATTCAAGTCTAAGTCGTGTTAAATCAGAGACTTTCTGATAAAAAAAAAAAAGTAAAAAAAAAAAAAGTAAGAACAATGAATCTCACAATATGCAGTTCCTGTTTGTATTTTGCATTTTCTGTATTCAGGCTGAGCTGCACATGATGTAGCCTCCAGTAACGGGCAGCAGAAAGCATTGATCAAATTAACCAAGCAATAAATAAAATACAATTTCCCTGTGCAAAGAAAGCAGAGATGTCAAGTTGAGTGGATTTAATTGTCACCTGACAACGTGCTCGCATGACGGGAAGGATTTCAAATCTTACAAATCAGCAGTGTTTCCAGCTGCCTGCAAAGACTGTCTGACATCATGTTGGATTTTTATTGAATTCATGATCAACAGTCCAACCTTGACGTTGACAACGATGAATTATGCAACTATCCATCTGTTTTTCTTTCTTGTAATGCAACAATATATAACTTGAATCGTCCCACTGATAGAATAATGGATGTGGATCTAATTTACTTCACAGTCCGTCAGTAACATTCAGCCGTGCTCCTCCTCTTCCTCCATCATTTCTCCATCAGAGTATTTAATAAATCATTTTTATTTCTGGGCTGACAATAAATAGAAGTCCTCTATTATGTGACATTTAAATGAATTATCAATGAGAAAATGATTTAAATTAATGTTTATTTTACCCATTTACAGTCAAACTCAATGACCTTTTTTTTCAAACGCACACACACCTATAAAGCTTTTGAAAACACAGCAGCCAGGATCAATGAGAAACAAAAAACCCTCCACAGAAGGAGCCCGATGAGGTGGTTCGGGCTTCTGTACGACTGGTAGGAGACCCGGGTCGACCCAGAACCCCCTGGAGGGATTATATATGTCATCTGGTCAGGGAACACCTCGGGATCCTCCAGGAGGAGTCCGGGGTGACCGGATGATTTGAGTTGTGATGTCAGCTGCTGCGCTGAGACGTGTTGACCTGTTCAATATCTACACTATAATACATCTTCCATCACCTCACAATACTTTTCCTCCTTTTCTCTTCTCTTCTCTTCCTGCTTGGTGTGTCGGTCCTGTTCCACACCGAAGGGAACCTGATGGAAAAAAAGGATGTTCCCTCTTGTTCCTCGTTTGCATTGTGGCTCCAGAAAGTCTCTTGTCAGCAGACTCTGAAAAGTTTCCTGTTTTCTGTCTTATTTGCAAGTGATTCTTTCCGAATCTAATTGCGGACGACTCCCCGGTGTCCTTATCTACAACCACCTCTGTATTATCATATGAAAGCAGATACAAAGGGAATGGGAGTGACTGTCAACTGTTTGTCACACTGTCTAAAAGCTGCCCTAAAGAAAGCCGGCTGGGGCGGAGCCCTGTTAAAGAGCCATGCTGGAGAACCATGTTGGAGAACCATGTTGGAGAACCATGCTGGAGAGCCATGCTGGAGAGCCATGCTGGAGAACCATGTTGGAGAACCATGTTGGAGAACCATGCTGGAGAGCCATGCTGGAGAGCCATGCTGGAGAACCATGTTGGAGAACCATGCTGGAGAACCATGTTGGAGAACCATGCTGGAGAACCATGCTGGAGAACCATGTTGGAGAGCCATGTTGGAGAGCCATGCTGGAGAGCCATGCTGGAGAACCATGCTGGAGAACTGCTGGGGGAGCACTGCTGCACACATGTAGTTGCTCCTTCTTGCAAGAATAAATGTCCGATGTGTTTGATTTTGAACCGAGCCTCTTGAGTAGTTTTTCTAACAGAAACCCTTTGCCGATATTAAGGAAGTGGAGATGATGGGACACTGTACGTGATGCGTTCAGTGCTTAAAGGGCTTGTTGTTGTGAACCCAGCTGGAGCTGCTCCGCCTGGCCGTGACGGCTGAAGCTCTGGTTGAATACGGTTATTGTTCAGACTCTGGCTGCTGTTGTAGTTCAGACTGTGGAGCTGCTATGACGGCGTGTTACAACTTACAACCAATACAAACTAATATGTTTGAGCCATAATTATAACAATCAAAGTACAAGTTACAGTCATCATCAAAACTAGTCATCATCAGAACTAGTTATCATCAGAACTAGTTATCATCATAACTAGTCATCATCAGAACTACAGTCATCATCAGAACTAGTCATCATCAGAACTAGTTATCATCAGAACTAGTTATCATCATAACTAGTCATCATCAGAACTAGTTATCATCAGAACTAGTTATCATCAGAACTAGTCATCATCATAACTAGTCATCATCAGAACTAGTTATCATCAGAACTAGTTATCATCAGAACTAGTCATCATCAGAACTAGTTATCATCAGAACTAGTCATCATCAGAACTACAGTCATCATCAGAACTAGTCATCATCAGAACTAGTTATCATCAGAACTAGTTATCATCATAACTAGTCATCATCAGAACTAGTTATCATCAGAACTAGTTATCATCAGAACTAGTCATCATCATAACTAGTCATCATCAGAACTACAGTCATCATAACTAGTCATCATCAGAACTAGTTATCATTAGAACTACTCATCAGAACTAGTTATCATCAGAACTAGTCATCATCAGAACTAGTTATCATCAGAACTAGTCATCATCATAACTAGTCATCATCAGAACTACAGTCATCATAACTAGTCATCATCAGAACTAGTTATCATTAGAACTACTCATCAGAACTAGTTATCATCAGAACTAGTCATCATCAGAACTAGTCATCATCAGAACTACAGTCATCATAACTAGTCATCATCAGAACTAGTTATCATTAGAACTACTCATCAGAACTAGTTATCATCAGAACTAGTCATCATCAGAACTACAGTCATCATAACTAGTCATCATCAGAACTAGTCATCATCAGAACTAGTTATCATTAGAACTACTCATCATCAGAACTAGTTCTCATCAGAACTAGTTATCATCATAACTAGTCATCATCAGAACTAGTTATCATCAGAACTAGTCATCATCAGAACTACAGTCATCATAACTACTCATCATCAGAACTAGTTATCATCAGAACTAGTCATCATCAGAACTACAGTCATCATAACTAGTCATCATCAGAACTAGTTATCTTCAGAGCTAGTTATCATCAGAACTAGTTATCATTAGAACTAGTTATCATCAGAACTAGTATTCATTGACAATGGGTATGTTTCTCACCTCAACACCATTGTGGCTCCCCATCACTCCATCACCCCATCATCCCATCACCCCGTCACCCCATCACTCCATCACCTCATCACTCCATCACTCCATCACCCCATCACTCCATCACCCCATCACTCCATCACCCCGTCACCCCACCACCCCATCACTCCATCACCTCATCACTCCATCACCCCGTCACCCCATCACCCCGTCACCCCATCACTCCATCACCTCATCACTCCATCACTCCATCACCCCATCACTCCATCACCCCATCATCCCATCACCCCGTCACCCCATCACTCCATCACCTCATCACTCCATCACTCCATCACCCCATCACTCCATCACCCCGTCACCCCCACCACCCCATCACTCCATCACCTCATCACTCCATCACCCCGTCACCCCATCACTCCATCACCCCGTCACCCCATCACTCCATCACCTCATCACTCCATCACTCCATCACCCCATCACTCCATCACCCCATCATCCCATCACCCCGTCACCCCATCACTCCATCACCTCATCACTCCATCACTCCATCACCCCATCACTCCATCACCCCATCACTCCATCACCCCGTCACCCCACCACCCCATCACTCCATCACCTCATCACTCCATCACCCCGTCACCCCATCACCCCGTCACCCCATCACTCCATCACCTCATCACTCCATCACTCCATCACCCCATCACTCCATCACCCCATCATCCCATCACCCCGTCACCCCATCACTCCATCACCTCATCACTCCATCACTCCATCACCCCATCACTCCATCACCCCATCACTCCATCACCCCGTCACCCCACCACCCCATCACTCCATCACCTCATCACTCCATCACCCCGTCACCCCATCACTCCATCACCCCGTCACCCCATCACTCCATCACCTCATTACCCCATCATCCCATCACTCCATCACTCCATCACCCCATCATCCCATCACTCCATCACCCCATCACCCCGTCACCCCATCACTCCATCACCCCATCACCTCATCACTCCATCACCCCATCACCCCATCACTCCATCACTCCATCACTCCATCACCTCATCACCCCGTCACCCCATCACTCCATCACCTCATCACCCCATCACTCCGTCATCCCATCACCCCGTCACTCCAATACCCCATCACTCCATCACCCCATCATCCCATCACTCCATCACCCCATCACTCCATCACCTCATCACTCCATCACCCCGTCACTCCATCACCCCATCATCCCATCACTCCATCACCCCATCACTCCATCACCTCATCACTCCATCACCCTGTCACTCCATCACCCCATCATCCCATCACTCCATCACCCCATCATCCCATCACTCCATCACCCCATCACTCCATCACCCCATCACCCCATCACTCCATCACCCCATCACCCCATCACTCCATCACCCCATCACTCCATTACCCCATCACCCCACCACTCCATCACCCCATCACTCCATCACTCCATTACCCCATCATCCCATCACTCCATCACCCCATCACTCCATTACCCCATCACTCCATCACCCCGTCACCCCATCACTCCATCACCTCATTACCCCATCATCCCATCACTCCATCACTCCATCACCCCATCATCCCATCACTCCATCACCCCGTCACCCCATCACTCCATCACCCCATCACCTCATCACTCCATCACCCCATCACCCCATCACTCCATCACTCCATCACTCCATCACCTCATCACCCCGTCACCCCATCACTCCATCACCTCATCACCCCATCACTCCGTCATCCCATCACCCCGTCACTCCAATACCCCATCACTCCATCACCCCATCATCCCATCACTCCATCACCCCATCACTCCATCACCTCATCACTCCATCACCCCGTCACTCCATCACTCCATCACCCCATCACTCCATCACCCCATCACTCCATCACTCCATTACCCCATCATCCCATCACTCCATCACCCCATCACCCCGTCACCCCATCACTCCATCACCTCATTACCCCATCATCCCATCACTCCATCACTCCATCACCCCATCATCCCATCACTCCATCACCTCATCACTCCATCACCCTGTCACTCCATCACCCCATCATCCCATCACTCCATCACCCCATCACCCCATCACTCCATCACTCCATCACCTCATCACCCCGTCACCCCATCACTCCATCACCTCATCACCCCATCACTCCGTCATCCCATCACCCCGTCACTCCAATACCCCATCACTCCATCACCCCATCATCCCATCACTCCATCACCCCATCACTCCATCACCTCATCACTCCATCACCCCATCACTCCATCACCTCATCACTCCATCACCCTGTCACTCCATCACCCCATCATCCCATCACTCCATCACCCCATCATCCCATCACTCCATCACTCCATCACCCCATCACCCCATCACTCCATCACCCCATCACCCCATCACTCCATCACCCCCATCACTCCATTACTCCATTACCCCATCACCCCATCACTCCATCACCCCATTACCCCATCATCCCATCACCCCATCACTCCATTACTCCATCATCCCATCACTCCATTACCCCATCACTCCATTACCCCATCATCCCATCACCCCATCACTCCATTACTCCATCATCCCATCACTCCATCACCCCATCACTCCATTACCCCATCATCCCATCACTCCATCACCCCATCACTCCATCATCCCTGCTGCTTCTTTCAAGTCAAGAAACAGAACCTGGAGTTCTGCTGCAAAGGTTGTTCAGGAAGAAACCATCCATGAGTGTTTTTAACAGAATGAACTAATGAAGAAAAGTCTCAGTAGAATGTTTCACATTCAGTCCAATGCATTCATGTGTCGAGGAGCATTTTAAACCCCAAACTGAACTATTGGGAAGTTTCATTGATAACATTACATCACATTTTAAAGGTTTATCTGCATTTAAAATATTAATTTGCAAAGTAACCTGCGAGTAAATCATAATATCATAGTTTAGTTTGTCAAGTCTCAAACTTCTAAAAACTACAAGTAGCCAGTGGTCATGAAGTCAGAACACAGGTAACGTCAACGGGAAGAAAACACACAATCACGTTTTCCACGTATTTTTATTTGTAGCAACCATAATGCATTGTAGAAGATATATAAAACTGTCAACTGTGTTGCATCAACTCCGGTTTGAAAAAAAAAAAAAAAAGAATGCAAAAACAAAAACACACAGCTATCCACAAATTTGTCTTTTATTATAAAAAGAAGAAGAGAGCACTGTGATGGTGCCTGTTGTGTAGCTGCTGTGGTCCTCACCAAAATGGCTTTTTCAAACAAATACCAACCAGAAAATCTCTTTTTGAACTTTCTCCCAAAATAACACAAATACGTAGACCTCCTTTTTTAACACCATTTGTTTAAAGCAATAAGCATATCACCACATTTACTGACAGCGATAAACACAGAAAAGATAAATGCAAATGTAAAGATCCCCCTTCTTTCGGCCAACGCGTCCTTCTGTCCCGTCTGTCGGCAGATCCGATCTCCTGCATGAAGTCGTGTTTCTATTTGCATGTTTGGATGACAGGCAGAGAGAGTTCCCGGCTCGCGGGCCGGGTACCAGGTGGGTTCTGTGGATGTTGTGGAAACTCAAGATTTCCCTGGAAAACACCAGAGAAGTGTTTCCTGGCAGCGTTAACTCGTCACCGGACGTTCCAGCAAACAGTTTCAATCCAGCTAAACATACTGAAGGAAGTTATTGAAAATAAATCGTACATTTCAAATGTCACATCACACATCGTGTGCTGGCTGCATGACATCAGGGAGGTTTTATTTCAGGTGTCCATGTTGTTGGATGTGTCAGATGTCGGCTGAGAGCTCAGACTGGACGCACAGAGAACTCACCGGGTACCAGTTAACCACCAGCTTACAGACCGGGTCAGATGCTCCGGCCATCCAGCCAGCGCCGCTCCGACACTGTTCATGTCACGTCAGAGTGGTAGTCCTTCATCTGGCCTGGATTCTCTCCTCGTCTTCATCAGATTCTTCATGCTCCCATTCAGACTGAAACATAAGTGGACTACGATAGGATGGATAATTAGCACATTCCCAAAAAGGAAGCTAGTCTTGGCCTCTGTCAACCACAAAGGAATAACGATGGCATGGAAATCAAAAGGAGCTCTCAGAGGATGAGGAGAGGGACGCAAAGACGGACAAAACAAAGAGAAACCAGGACGTCACCAACGGTGGAAGCAGTTTCTGGAAAAGTTCCTCTTCCTCCAGTCAATCAGTCGCTCCCCTTGTCTTCTTCTTGTTTTATCAGTGTCCCCCCCGTCTCAGCAGGGTTCGGGGAGGGAGGGAGCGGGGGGAGGGGGGGGGTCACAGGGTGAGCTTGCAGTGACACAGTTCTTTGTACATTTGCCTTCTGAGTCGGGGCATGTCCTGCTGGCCGAAGCTGAACGGCTGCCCCAGAGCCAGACACTTGCAATACTGCAGGAGGGGGGGGGGGGGGGGGGGGGGGGGGGGGGGGGGGGGGGGGCAATAAAGGAGAACAAGTTAAGTGACCTGCCGGAACAACAGACTCACAACAACACATGTGGAGCAGGGCTTGGAGGTGTGTCGTCCTGCAGTGAGCAGACACCACCTGGTGTACTAGCCTCCAGCCTGAAGCCACGCCCACTTCACAGATTGCATCTCCATTGGAAAAGAAAAACCCAGACTCAAATGTAAAAGATGTCACATGTTATTTTGCACACGTGTGTACGAGGGCGACGACATGAGAAACTCACCTGCAGCACGAAGGCACCACAGTCACTGTCGTTGTTCTGGCGACCCACATTCTGCAACATCACACATCACAGGTATCAGCGGTGTGGTTCTGTACAGTGTGTGTGGTTCTGTACAGTGTGTGGTTCTGTACAGTGTGTGTGGTTCTGTACAGTGTGTGGTTCTGTACAGTGTGTGTGGTTCTGTACAGTGTGTGTGGTTCTGTACAGTGTGTGTGGTTCTGTACAGTGTGTGTGGCTCTGTACAGTGTGTGTGGTTCTGTACAGTGTGTGTGGCTCTGTACAGTGTGTGTGGTTCTGTAGCGCGTGTGGTTCTGTAGCGCGTGTGGTTCTGTAGCGCGTGTGGTTCTGTAGCGCGTGTGGTTCTGTAGCGCGTGTGGTTCTGTAGCGCGTGTGGTTCTGTAGTAGGTAGGTAGGTATTTACTTTATTAATCCCCGAGGGGAAATTTTTTCGCTACAGCAGCATACAGAAGCAATAAGATAATAATAGAAATAATATAATAAAATACTAGAATAGAATAATATAATAATAGAAAAGCAATAAAATAAAATAGCAGTAAATAGCAGTAAAAAATATAAATATAAAATGCACAGTATATACAGTACAGTATATATCTATATATATTATATACAACAAACCAAGAAACACAGTCAACAGTGTTATTGTACTGTGATGGATTTTGCCTGTAGTGTGTAGTGTGGTGATCCATTGTTAATATAATTGTAATGTCGGTACCATTTTGAAGAACCCTTTCCATCCCGTCAGGAAGTCCTGTTGGTCTTTTTTGATGGCTTCAGCTTGCAGGTACTTGAAAATGTGCTGAAATCAACAACAAAACATTCAGAGAAAACATTGTCAACAACAGGAAGGATCTTCAATTTACCCCACCCCTCCCCCACCCCCCTTACCTTTGGGCAGCGCCTATTGAGGGTCCTCTGAGAGTCAAAGTAAGTGATGGCTCTACGGGGGATGTCCACGCTGACCAGGGACCAGTGGACCTCCAGGTGGATGGGGATCAGCAGCAGGTCCTTCTGGAAGATGTCCACCTGAGGAACCAAACATTCAGACAGTAGTTCAGGAGAGATAATAAAATGTTGTTCTGATGTTTGATGGATTCATTCCTGACTATCTCCACATGGTTCAGTACAGTTTTAATAAATGTCCATAACTCAGACAACAGAAATCAAAGTCAAACTCAGATGAATGTAAATATGGTCAGAAAAAGGTTTGTTTATTCAGCAGTTAATCATTATTATGAATCAGGGTTGTTTTTTGTGATAATTATTGAGATTATTTTGAATGGGACACTTTTCTGTGGCTCCACTTTGTGATTTAAAAAGTCAAGATGGTTATACATTAAAAAAAAATGTGTTCAGTAACTGTAACTTACATTTTTGGTCCACCGCTTGACTCCTTCATATCCTTTTGTCCTCAGCTTATCATAAAAGAAACTGTTGAAGAAGTGGACCTGAGAGACGAAGAGAGGAGTGAGGAGGAGGAGAGAGGTCGGTGTTATGAGGAGTGATGCTCTTCAGTGTGGACTCGATGGTGCTTCCGGATGTACCGGAGCAGTTAAACATGCACCACAAACATCGTGTTAGACGTAGAACGCTGTAGTTCAGATATGAACTCACAGATTTAAAAACAGGAGGGAAGCAGCGTCTCCTGTATGCTGAGGTTAAATCACTGGTTTTGTCAAAGGAGTCTGGTGGCTTTAAAGAATGGAGCAGCCCTCAGCAGACAGGCCGTCTGACTGCAACGTAGAGCACTGAAAATATCACCTGGATACTCTTCATGTGGCTAAAATACATCTGGTTACAGACTACAGCAGCTCAAAGCTCCGCCTCCATCGTCCAGCTGCGAACCGTCTTCTTCCCCACGACTGTCTAAAGATGACGTCGTCACGTTAACACGTCAGAATACGGCCAACATCACTGCCACCTGCGTTACTGGGATACGTTCAGCTGTTGTTTCAGAGAACCAACCAGGGAACAGCTGCAGGGAGTTTGTGCTGAGGATTGGTTCCGATCCGAGTCGTCACTTTTGGGTCAAATAAAAAGAGATGCAACTGTTTTGGCTCCAATTTCCTTTCTAACAGGCTGCAGCTTAAAATAAGAGTTAGTGTAACCTTGTAGAATAAAACAGGACTCTGCAGATATATTTATACATAAGCGTCCTTTTAGGAAGTTGATCCCTCAAACCTAAGACTAAATAAACCTGATGACATCACAGAAGACGTTTGACTGGAGATTCATGTTTAAAATCACCGGAGAGACTTTTAAATAGGACACGAGGATCTTTTGTAATCGTTACCTTCTCTGGTACCGAGTCCATGACCAGGTCACCGTACATGTTCATCACCTGAATGAAGCAGAAACAACAGAGTCAACGAGGTATGAAAGATGTGACTCACATGAAGAAGATGAGTCAGACTTTCATCCACACCTCCATCAGGGAGGATTCACGTCTGATCTCAATATAACAGCCTGACTGAACACAGAGAAACGCTGACCAGTTCTCCAACATGCATGTTGATGACATCATGTTTGACGTGCTCTGATTGGCCGCTGTAACTACGGGCCAGCGTACGACGCTCCAAAGCTCCCTGTCGATGTCAGGGAAGCTGCTCAGTTAATACTTTTAAATGAAAGCTGAAAAACATCTCTTTACTTCAGCCTTCATCCAGCTACTCCTGAAGCTCTCTTGCATTTAAAACTAGTGCACCTTTAAATACTTATTTTATATTTTAACTCTGTTTTATTTGATCTGTTCCTATGCATCTCGTTTCTTATCTATATTCTTAAATGTTCCTTTATATCTCTTTTTATGTGAAACACTGCTCGTCATATTCTCGCTGTAAAGCACTTGTATGAAAAGTGCTTTACAAAGTTTATTATTATTATTACTGATAAAAAGTGTGATTTTCTGTGAAAGTGCTTAATGCACAGAGAAACCTGGTTTGTGGTTCTTCTTTCATACATTTTGTAATTCACAACAGTATATTCTACCAGCAATGATGTCTTTCATTTCCACATTATGATTCATATTTGTTATATCACGTGGCCATTATTAATGTGGTCGCTGCAGCCCGCTGACATGGTGAACTGTGACCCTGCTGCTGGTTGCACCTGGTCGTTGAGCCAGTTCTGTCCGTACAGCGTTCCCAGGTCATCCATGGTCAGAACGTGGCGCTTGTAGTTGACTCTGAATGTTTTCGCCACCGCTGATCCTGACGACCGCTGGAAGGATTGTATTAGATGTTGGACCACTGCTTTCCTGTTGAAGACAACCATCAAACACTATTAAAATCAGCTGTACTAGTGGAGGAGGTTTCCCTCCTAGTTTAGGTGTGAACTGTTGGGTTTCTCTGTATGTTGTAAAGTTCTGCTGTAAGGATTTCATGTGTTAATGAAATAACCTGTACTGTGATTTGGTGCCAGATAAATAAAATTGAATTGTTCAATTTCAATTCAAAATGTTATTATATTTACAGTGTAACACCTCACAGACAAGGAAAACATCATCATAAGATACATGAGGGAAAAATAAACAAAGAAGAAAGTAAACAAACAGAGGAGGTCAAAGTAAACAAATGAAGGGTTTCGTTGTTCAATCAGTCGAACAGATCCCCTGAAGAATGTTATTATAAAATGGAATCAAGAATTCGACTGCAGATTAACCTTCAGTCCTCCAGTACAACAGAAGACCTGTTTACCTGACAGGGTGGTTATGTGAGCATAAACGTAACAGTACGCCTTCAAATGTTCACTAAAAATAAACAAAACAGTAACTTAAAGTGAGATTCAGATCTTGTGAACAGGGCTGAGGGGAGATGGAGGTGCAGGAGAGCCGACTGTCTCTGACCTGTGCGGCTGCGAGAAGCTCTCGCTGAAGATATCCTGAAGCTTCTCCACGATGTCGTCCACATGGATGGGGATCAAACTGCCGTACTGCTGTAGAGACTCTTCAAGAATACCTGAGACAGAAGACGGCACGATATAGAACAGAGGAGACAGACTGTCCCCCTGAAGTGGATCTGTGGGACATCCAAACTTCATGTTGCAAAAGATTCTAAATCAGGTAAATCTGAGATAACAAACACATTCATGTTGTCAATATGTCGAACAGACTGATGGAAATGTGTCCGACTGACAGTGAACATGAAGCAGCAGATCCATACCGGTCACACAGCTGGTGTGTTCCTCCGTCAGGGCCAGCTCCACCGGCTTCACCTCCACCTCCCGCCTCACTCGCTCCTCCTGCTTGTCTGAAGAGGAGCCGTTCATCTGTTTATCTGACATAAAAGGACATTCACACATTTTTAGGAGGAATTTTTAACTTCATTCCACAAAAGGCAGTCTGGTGACAGTGAAATGTTTCATTACGGTATCATGTGACCTGCAGTTTGATCAAATCCAATAAAGAAGTTTGTGCTAAAAAGCTGAGAGGGAACTTTGTCAGTGTTATTGAGATGGATCTACAAATCACAATCATTAAAGCAGCTTCCAACAATCTCTGAGGAAATGATGATGGCAGCTCTTCAACCGCTCCTCCTCCTCATCATCATCATCATCATCACAACACTCACACGCTGCCAGAGGAAGCCCAGAAGTGACGGGGTTTATGGGAGATGTGGTCTCATCGAGGGAGTTCAGTATGTGTTGAATTAGTTTCACTTCCAGTTGTAAGAAACTGCAGTCTGATTCAGTGCATTGAATTAATATGATGTTTAGACATTTAAAACATTATTATTATGTCAGGTGAAGCCAAAGTTTGTCACAGACTCACTGTTCTGTAAAAATACATCATTTTTATGACTCAGGATTTATTTCATAACTTTGATCCACATAGTTATTGAAGTTCAGAAGATTGAAAGAAAAAAAAAAGATGAGAACTAAAATATTTCCCACTTTTCTGTGATCGCAGGAATCAAATAAAAAAAACTCTGAAGTCCTGGAGGGACTCACAAATGTTGCTGAAGAGTAATATTTCATATTTTAACATGATAGCAGGTAAAAAAAAAAATAGAATATCAGATTTCCTCCAAGTTTCTCAGGCTTTTGTGAACCTGCTGAGATGCGAGTGAAGCTGGCGGCCCACAGAGAGAGGGATCAGATTATCAGGTCGCCGTGGGGCGGTTTCAACCTGCTGCCAGACAGCAGGTCTAAAAGCACCGACACACAGCCGAGGCCACCAAAAACACATGAACTTCACCGAAGACATGGATGGACGTATAAAATCACATCAAATGTCAGCGTTCTTTCCTTCAAAGGGACTGAAGCTCATTTAAAAAAATAAATAAATAAAAAAAACTCCATCTGCTTTTATTTAATGTATAAAAAAAATAGAATATCATCCAATCCGGCCCACTATGGAGTGTGTTTGCATCTAAAGACTGATTTTATTCCACAGCGTTGCCCAAAAAAACTATTACAAACATGACTGAACTGCAGCGTGTTCCTTCATTACAGAACTGAGGGAAGTTTTCAGGGTAAGAAACACCATGAACTGGATTCACAGACTTCATTTTACTGAATCTCACGAGTATTTATTATCTGCTGAAAGGTTCCTAATGAATGCACAACGTGTGAGGATGAACAGGCCACGCCCACTTTGACTAATCAACCATGTTTATAATTAAACTGGTTCCAACAGTAGAAGTGTTGGTGATAAAATATCCCCCATCGTTCTGATGATGTCAGGTGTGCTGTCAAATATTTTATAATATATACATAATATAAATAAGTTTGATCAAACACTTGGTAAAGTAAAATATCTTGAATGTACAGTAGAGATTACAGTGAGATATTGAATATTACTGCAGACGTTTGACTGAACCCCACCAGGTGATATCTACTATCCAAGGAGTGTCTGTGTTGGTCACATTTGAACCAATAATTATGGAGATTTAGGAGTAATTTACATGTCAAGTGACCACAGGTGACCGTGAGCCAACAGTTTGTCCCGATTCAGCGGATGTGCTGAAAACGTTTCAGATCTGTCGGAGGTACGGCTGATTTATTTGGATTTTTTTTAAAGTTTGAAATGTGTTGTCATAAGCCCCGCCCACCACCTGGCCGGTTTGGGACGTCTTTCCTCATTTCCAGTTATTGGGACAAGTTTCATGTTTCTAGCTCATTGCAGTTTGAGCTGCAGCAGAAGGCCAAGAACCAACCAAGGTTGTTTGTATATAATATATATAGATATATACTGTACTGTATATACTGTGCATTTTATATTTTATACTGCTATTTTATTGCTTTTCTATTATTCTATTATTATCTTATTGCTTCTGTATGCTGCTGTAGCGAAAAAATGTCCCCTCGGGGATTAATAAAGTAACTACCTACCTACCTACCTACCAACTAGAGGAGCTGAACTCTGAATATACGAGTGTCAGCAGGAACCAGCGGACGGTTCGGGGAAGTTATTGAAAGATGAAGTAACGTGATGTGTAGAAACATGTGAGTGCAGCGTGTCCTCGTCCACCAGTCCTGTGAAGAGGTGAGTGTTGGTGAGTACCTCTGTCAGACACCATGAAGCGCTCCTCGCTGCTGTCGTCCTCTTCATCTGTGTACGGGGACTGCTGATACCTTTGTGTCCTCCTCTGCTTGCCGTACGCGTCGTAGCGCGGCCCTCTGCGGCTCCACCGGTGGCCCGCGGAGCAGACCCACCGGGCCCGCTGGCGCCAGTTCTTCCAGTGCTGGGTGAGTCGGATTCCGAGACCTCCGTGGGACCTCAAACGCTGAAAGCGCCGGAGCCTCCGGAGGGCCCTGTGCCGGCTGAAGTGGGGCCTCAACGGGGCCCCTGGTCCAGCCGGGGGGGCGGAGTCCTGCACGGGAGCGTCGCCAACGCTCACCGCCCTCTGTTGGGGTCCATGATGTTGGTGCTGTTGTAAATAAGGGTGCTGGCTGGACTGAGAGGGGAAACGTGGGATCTCCCACTCGCCCTCCTCCAGGTCTCCGTCCTCTTCCACCTCATCTTCCTCCTCCTCGTTGTTGTCCCAACCTTTATCCTCAAACTCACCCATATCTTCCCCATCCAGATTGTTCACCTCTTCTTCTTCTTCTTCACCTATTGCCTCAATCCCCCCTATTCCATCCTCCTCCTCGTCCTCCTCCTCCTCATCTACGTACTCTCCCGTCCACACTTTCTCCTTCTGCCCGAGGCGGAGGTGCATGGGGCTGGACACGCTGTGGCCCGACACCGGGACGATGAGGTGGTCTCCAGGAAGTCCACCTGAACACAAACATGGGCAGAGATCCCACCAACGTTCAGGTTCTTCTCACAGCGAGGTACGAGTCACTCAACACACGACAGGATTAGATCAGAAATACACTTTCAAAAGAAGTTACACATAATATAAAGTCGACATCCTGACTAATCACAGTTCCTGTCAGTTGAAGTTCGTATGAAATGTAAATTCACGGCGTTGTTTTACAAAGCATCACTTTACTATCAGTACCGAGAACAACAAACTGCAGTTCCCTCGGGAGCGGACTTAAACATGTCCCGTGAGCTGCTCCAAAAACCAACCCTGAACATCAGCACCTGCAGCAGCAGGTTTGAAGAACCCACCTCCTCCTGCGTCGTCCTGCCCCACCACAGTCAGACCCAGGTCTCCCTGCCAGCGGTTCTGGGCCAGGCTACCGCCACTGTCTCGCATTATCCACGGACGACCCACGACCTGCGCCAGCTCGTCACCTGCCGGATCAGAACACAGTGCAGATGTGATGGAAGGAACCAGTCAGCTCACCAAGCAGCTCACATCTGGGTTCTGTTGGAGATCAGACACATGATGACATCATCTATACAAAAACACCAAGAGGGAAATAAACATATTTTTAGACAAAGCTGATTCATTTTTCTGATATCACAATTAATTTTGAGGATTGTAAACTTGACTAACAACCTTTATTTAGTCATTAGTCATATAATAACATATAATTATATATATATACATTCATATACATGTAACAATATATATATATATATATATATATATATATATATATATATATATATATATATATATATATAATTATATGTTATTATATGACTATATGTGTTTTAAAAGAACTCCAATCACCGTCGTTATTCAGGTAAATACTTCAACCGTAAAAACCCACTTTGTCTCCCATTTACAGACGAGTAACAGACAGCTGGAGACACACAGGAGGACACGAAGACACGAGGACAGGAGGACAGGAGTGAAGATTCAGCATCAATATTATTCACACCCAGAGACCACAGACCTTTGTCTCGCCCCGTCCTCCTATCGACACGATTAGTCAACATTTATTTGAAGACTTTAAGATTCGTACAACACAACAGCTGAGCGGTCTCCACCGTTACGTTATGAAGCCGGTCCACAACAGACGCTGTGCATGCTGGGAGATCCAGGTGGACAGCACAGCGGTTCACATCTGGCATCATCATGTACGTGTTTCCACTCGAGATCAAACTCACTTCCTGAAATCAACACGTACATCAGAGGGGAACAAACAGAAACCAGAAAAACTGCAGCCTCTTTCTAACATCTGGTACAAACACTGAAGACCAGCTGAGACCTCCTGAAGACCAGCTGAGACCTCCTGAAGACCAGCTGAGACCTCCTGAAGACCTGCTGAGACCTCCTGAAGACCAGCTGAGACCTCCTGAAGACCTGCTGAGACCTCCTGAAGACCAGCTGAGACCTCCTGAAGACCAGCTGAGACCTCCTGAAGACCAGCTGAGACCTCCTGAAGACCTGCTGAGACCTCCTGAAGACCAGCTGAGACCTCCTGAAGACCAGCTGAGACCTACTGAAGACCAGCTGAGACCTCCTGAAAACTTCCTGAGACCTCCTGAAGACCAGCTAAGACCTCCTGAAAACCTCCTGAGACCTCCTGAAGACCAGCTGAGACCTCCTAAAAACCAGCTGAGAGCTACTGAAGACCAGCAGAGACCTCCTGAAGACCAGCTGAGACCTCCTGAAGACCAGCTGAGATCTCCTGAAGACCAGCTGAGACCTCCTGAAGACCAGCTGAGACATCCTGAAGACCTGCTGAGACCTCCTGAAGACCAGCTGAGACCTCCTGAAGACCAGCTGAGACCTCCTGAAAACTTCCTGAGACCTCCTGAAGACCTGCTGAGACCTCCTGAAGACCTGCTGAGACCTCCTGAAGACCTGCTGAGACCTCCTGAAGACCAGCTGACACCTACTGAAAACCAGCTGAGACCTCCTGAAGACCAGCTGAGACCTCCTGAAGACCAGCTAAGACCTCCTGAAAACTTCCTGAGACTTACTGAACACCAGCTGAGACCTCCTGAAGACTACCTGAGACCTTCTGAAGACCAGCTGAGACCTCCTGAAGACCTGCTGAGACCTCCTGAAGACCAGCTGAGACCTCCTGAAGACCTGCTGAGACCTCCTGAAGACCAGCTGAGACCTCCTGAAGACCAGCTGAGACCTCCTGAAAACCTCCTGAGACCTACTGAAGACCAGCTGAGAACTCCTGAAAACCTCCTGAACACCAGCTGAGACCTCCTGAAGACTACCTGAGACCTTCTGAAGACCAGCTGAGACCTCCTGAAAACTTCCTGAGACCTCTTGAAGACCAGCTGAGACCTCCTGAAAACCTCCTGAGACCTACTGAAGGTCAGCTGAGACCTCCTAAAAACCAGCTGAGACCTATTGAAGACCAGCAGAGACCTCCTGAAGACCAGCTGAGACCTCCTGAAAACTTCCTGAGATTTCCTGAAAACCTGCTGAGACCTCCTGAAGACCAGCTGAGACCTACTGAAAACCAGCTGAGACCTCCTGAAGACCAGCTGAGACCAACTGAAGACCAGCTGAGACCTCCTGAAAACTTCCTGAGACCTACTGAAGACCAGCTGAGAACTCCTGAAAACCTCCTGAAGACCAGCTGAGACCTCCTGAAGACCAGCTGAGACCTCCTGAAAACTTCCTGAGACCTACTGAAGACCAGCTGAGACCAGCAGAGACCTAATGAAGACCAGCTGAGACCTCCTGAATACCAGCTGAGACCTCCTGAAGACTAGCTGAGACCTCCTAAAGACCAGCTGAGACCCCCTGAAGACCAGCTGAGACCCCCTGAAGACCAGCTGAGACCTCCTGAAAACTTCCTGAGACCTACTGAAGACCAGCTGAGACCTCCTGAAGACCTGCTGAGACCTCCTGAAGACCAGCTGAGACCTCCTGAAGACCAGCTGTGACCTATTGAAGACCAGCAGAGACCTCCTGAAGACCTGCTGAGACCTCCTGAAGACCTGCTGAGACCTCCTGAAGACCAGCTGAGACCTACTGAAAACCAGCTGAGACCTCCTGAAAACTTCCTGAGACCTACTGAAGACCAGCTGAGACCAGCTGAGACCTCCTGAAGACTAGCTGAGACCTCCTGAAGACCTGCTGAGACCTCCTGAAGACCAGCTGAGACCTCCTGAAAACTTCCTGAGACCTACTGAAGACCAGCTGAGACCAGCAGAGACCTAATGAAGACCAGCTGAGACCTCCTGAAGACTAGCTGAGACCTCCTGAAGACCAGCTGAGACCTCCTGAAGACCAGCTGAGACCTCCTGAAGACCAGCTGAGACCTCCTTTATGTCCGTTTCTGTCCATTAACAGGAAGTTACAAACACAGCTGGCCAATAAAGCTTCCTGCATTTCTTTTAGTTTCCGCTGCTACTGAAAACACGCTGACCTTTGACCCCAGATCCGGTGCACCGGGATGAGTAACGTGTCGTGATGACCGGTTACCGCGTTTCATTGAGCCAACACACACCAGGTTAAAGCGCCCAACCGGTCCAGTACCGTTTGGACCACAGGAGCACCGAGAACAGGTCTCACGGCCCGGGGCACCGGGACACCGGACCGGGACATCAACATGCTGCCTGTCACTCAGCAGCTCCCTGGTGACCAACCCGGCCTCAGACACCCCCCCTCCCCGTGTCCCCCCCCCCGTGTCCCGCCGCGGCTCTCTGCTGCTTGCTAGCACAAACACCGTCACAGTCCCGCCGCTTAGCTTCAATAAAACCGGTCACCAGCTGCACACGTCATCCTGCCGGTAACTACGAGCAGTCAACGTCACTGCTCCTCCGGTCCGACCGACCTGAAACACCTGAAACACGTGAAACACCTGAAACACGTGAACAACGTGTTGTAGCTCGTGCTAACGCGTTAGCTGTTAGCCATGTTGTCTCCGGCTAGCTAGCTCGGGCGCTAACCATGCTAGCAACAACAGAGTCCCGCCGCGCGCTGCTCACCGTAACCGGCAGATTTACGTCACTGTGTCCTCGTGCTACCGACGGATCCTCCGCTCCTGCTTCTCTGCGAGGATTCAACCAGAACAACCGCTTCGTGCTGCTGAACCTCATTCAATGAAGTCGGTGTGGAGCCAGATGTCACCTCTTCTCTTCTTCTTTCTTTATTTATTTATTTTCTCTTTTTAAACAGCGCTGCCGACCAGCGCGCTGCGCGCTGCAGCGCCCCCTCCGTCCGGAGTTTAAACCGCAGGTTAAATTAAGACCAGCGCGCTGCAGCGCCCCCTCCGTCCGGAGTTTAAACCGCAGGTTAAATTAAGACCAGCGCGCTGCAGCGCCCCCTCCGTCCGGAGTTTAAACCGCAGGTTAAATTAAGACCAGCGCGCTGCAGCGCCCCCTCCGTCCGGAGTTTAAACCGCAGGTTAAATGAAACCCTGTCATGAATCAGAGAATATTTTACTGGCTGCTGGCTCATGAATGATATTAAGTTCTTAAATTACAACCTGGACCTCTGATTGTTTCCTCTGAGCTGTTCCACCTCCTGGAAGGATGCAGGTGAACTTCTGAAAGAAGTCTGAACTGTACCTGCAGCACTTTGAAAAGAAAATGAAGGTTGGTCTGATGTTTCCTGGTTTGTGGTCCAATGAGCCGGCAGCAGTTTTATTCCAGATCATTTCACGTCAGCTTTACTCCAACTACCTTTTTTTTGCCACTGAAAAAGTTGTGTGATGTTCTTGATCTTTGACAGCCACCAAAGGAGCTGCATGTTTTTGTTTTTTATTTTAATTTGTGGTCTTTTGATGAATGTTGTGTAGCTAAACACATGGAACAGCTCATTCGTAAACCACGAGCATTATTTCTTTATGTATAGGAGGAACTCCTAATTATATTATTATATATTATTAATTCATTATTATTAATTCCTAATTCCTCCTGCCTAAACATACACAATGTAGTGAGGGTTACTGTGAGTAAAGAAATGGGATTTAAGTCTTACACGTTACACCTTTAAGAAGCCTCTGTGGACCAACAGCAGCTTCCGTCTCCAGGTCCAAACTCCAGCTGTTGATTGTGTCGTTGGTGCAGCTGCAGCACCATCTAGTGGCCATTTTAACAAACAGCAGGACTTTACACAAGCACAACTAATCTACTCAGTACTTGTTCTTTTCCCCAAGAAAGAGACCGTTTTTTAAAAAAAAAAAAATTATTTTTTTTATCAGGGATACCGAATATAAATATGAGAGCCGGGATCACATCTGACATTTGGACCTCTGACCCTGCGAGTCCCCAGTGCACCTCCTCCTCCTCCTCTTCATCATGAAGCTTCAGAAACACTCTGATGTGTGACGTAAGCATGAACTGAAGCTGCTGTTTACCCATCACTGCTGCCACGTGATTGGCTGATGGAGAACTGCAGGAGAAGCAGGTATATGCAGGTGTTCATGAATAAGTGTCCGACATGAAACTGGTGGAATTAGCTCGAGTTCATGATGACTGTCACCATCAGTCTGTCCACTAGAGGGAGACATTGTCCTTCCCTCCTGTAACAGATCAGTGTGACAGACCGACCTCTCTCCTGTCAGACATGCTCAATCACAGCATTTTAATCAGGAGGCTTATGAGTGTGCAACTTCCTCCAACATCAGAAACATATAGACTCTAAAACCACATTAGTGTACTTTCTCTGTGCCAAGGTCATTCAATTCAATTCCCTTTTTTGAATGCAAGATATTTTAAATCAAACATGTTACCAGAGCAGAAATTAATTTAATTCAAGTGTTAAAGTGATGAAATTAAAGAGAAGATAAATAAAATGTTCCATTGAAACACTTGTGTTATTTTCACAGCTGTTTTCTTCTCATAAGGTTTCAGGGAGTTTTTCTTCCTGAGGTCAGCAGACTGGGATTATCTGGTGGATCTGGTGAAGAAGTCTTCTCTCTACCTCCTTTCTATTTTCTAATAATAAATCTTTCAGCCACTGTCTTTTATTTTATCTAGTGTCTTTAGTACAGTTTGTCTTTTTACAGGAGATTTTATTTGGGTTCAATATATATATATATATATTTTTTATTTATTGATTTCTGTGCTTCAGATGTCTCCGTTTATTATCTCTGTCTTTATTTTCATAGTATGACTTTTACAGATGATTTCCTCATGTGGTTCAAATACTGTTGTTGTTGAAAAGACTTTAAGTCTGACTCGATCAAGTGGCTCAAAAATGTCATTGTTCTTTTCTAAATTTTAATTCTCAGGGGAACGGGTCTGCTGTGGTCTGACAGTTTCTACTGAACTCAGGAGGGACGTTTTCACTGGGTTTGAGTCTCTGCTCATGTTTAATTAATGACTTCCATCTAAGGATTGTCTCAAATGTGTGTAACCTCCTTCGGATTGTCGACACACATCCTGCTGATCTCATTTGTTGTGGCTAACTAATAACTTGCGGTTTATTCCTGGAGACATATTTAACAGAATATTCCTTTAATCTTGAAAACAGAGTCAGTGAGATATTGTAGAGCAAACGCAAATGAAATACTGGTTTCTGGATGTTTCAACTGCCTTAGAGGGAAACAAATAAAAACTGGATTTGATGTAAATAGTTCATCAGAAACTCCAGTTTTACTATTTTGTATCCTTCAAAGTGAAATAAATGAAGTAAAGAGGACTTAACATGTCTGATATCACCATACTGACAGCTGTGAGAGTCTGTTCCACCTGTAGCCACGCCCACAAGTGATGTCACAATTTGTAAGTCGCTTTGGATAAAAGCATCAGCTAAATGTAATGTAATGTAACAAGGTCATGGAGTACACCTGGAAACCTCTGCAGCAGATTCTCTGGACTCTTTAAAGGAAATCAAACATCTGTCAATAGTTTGTCATCATATAGCTTGAACTGAACGATAGTTTATTAAATATGGGACCGAGGTCACATGATGCGGCCCTGACGTTCACAGGTTTAAGACCTGAATCAAGCGGCCGTGTTTCAGCTCTTCAACCAACAACCGCTGACGTCAGGCTGTTCGGGTCTCTGGGAAGTGAAGTCCAGAAACTGCTGTAATGATCCTGGATTTACTTATTTCTAGTGTTCAGTGTCGTCCGACATGTTGGACACAACTTGGTTCAGTTATTGTCTGTTCGGTAGCTTCGTCCCTGTCCAACATGCTCTGCTCACTGCATATGAAGATGAGCCCTGAACTGGATCACAGGAATGACACAGATAAAACCGGCTCGACCCCTCGGAGCCTCTCGCCGTCCCAATACGACGTCCGTCCGGCCTCAAAACATGTTACATCGCTGCGTTTGTGTGCTGCTCTCAGGATGGGTGGCCCTCCTTCCAAAGGCACTTTTTGTGGTGAAGATACCCGGTGCCCATCCCCCAGTCACCCAACACACACACACACTCCAGCTCCCCACTCCACCCCCTGTTGGGTGCTGGATGGTGGGGCTGAGCGATGGCGGGGTGGGGTGGGTGGATTATGCGAGTGTGAGGCTCATAAAAGGCCTGCCATGGTCTTTCTCTGTGTGACGGATGGCTGCGAGGCTGAACAGGCCTGTTTTGCATGAGAAGAGAAGCCAGCAGAGGGAAGAATAGAGGTCTATTCAATGAGGCCTGTCACCCAAAACCACCCTCCTGCACCCGCCCTCACACCCACCCCTTCATCATCCATCCCTTCATCGTCCGGGCCCTCCTCCTCCTCCCTTGTTCTCCCTCTCCATTGCCTCCCTTTTCTCCTTCAGTTTGTGGCTTTCAGGCCGTTTTCACTGCTTCGTTCTCACCCTTTAATCTACACCCCACCCCCACACTGCTGCCCTCCTTAGTTCTTCTTATTTCATCCCACTTAATTTCTGTTCATTCAGATTTCCCCTCCTTTCCATCAAGCTGTTTTTACCTCGCTGAGTTCCATAACATTTGAATCCTCTCATTATTTGGCGGGTACGGTGAATGAGGAGCCATAATGGAAATGTCATGGTCAAAGCTCTTTAACACGAAAAGAAGTCATGTGACTTGATGCTCTGACATGCTGACTGAGTCCACATTTGAGTCAGCAGGAGATATTATGGCATAATTAGTTTGAGTTAAAGATGAACACGCCGGCATTCAACCACTAGGGAGCAGGAAAACACCAAAACAACACACACACACACACACACACACACACACACACACACACACGCACACACGCACACACACACACACACACACACACACACACACACACACACACACGGATCGTAAAGTTAATACGTCTGACATATTCAAGATATTCACGTATTTACCCTCTGCTTTCTGACTTCACCGACAGAACCAGAGGTGGAGAACATCTTTTACCAGAACCAGAACCAGAGATGGAGAACATCCGCCTCCACCGGTTGGGGTGAGAGGAGAGCAGAGAGAGAAAAGGACAGCATAGATATCCAAGACATGAGACATGCAGCTCCATGACGGGACATCTGCAGAAGAAAGAACCGAAGGTTCACCAGCGAAGGAACTGAATGGAGACAACAGACAATAAGAAGAAGCAGCATGAAGTTAATGAGATGTTATGGTGAGATATGAGTTCTAGAGTGAAAGAGAGAGGAAAGAAGCCCAGGGCATCATGGGAGATC
>NW_027185434.1:640000-650000 GCF_022577435.1 Embiotoca jacksoni
CGGAGCCTTTTCATTTGCAAATGCACGCGCACAGGCCGAGGCTCGGCGCCCTCCCATTGGTCGGTGACGGGTTGAAGGGAAGTAGGGGAAGTTTGGGGGAGAGATGAGTTCAGTGTTCAGCTGGCCGCCGGACAACAAGTGGTTTCATCTGGAGAAGAAGAAGAGAAAGATCTTCCATCCCAGTGATGAGTGACACCGCGCACCTCTAACCCACGAACCGACCTGTCTGTCCGTCTCCGGCGCGTCGTGACTCATTACTTCATCTGGATCCTCGGCGGTCCGGTTCAACCTGTAGGAACACCCGCCACAGTCGCCAGGTGGACGGCGACAAAGGCTGCTTTCAAGTGTTCAGTGACTCACCTCACCTTTCCTCTACCTGAGCAACATGTACAGCATGATGGAGCACGAGCTGAAGCCGACCGGCCAGCCCCCGTCTCACCAGACCTCCCAGGGCATGTCCCCGGTCACCGGCAACATGACCGGGGGTCTGGGCGGCAACGGGAACTCTCACCCGGGCTCCAAAACGGTGTGCGCTCCGGGAACCGACCCCATGGATAAAGTGAAGCGGCCCATGAACGCCTTCATGGTCTGGTCCCGGGGACAGAGGCGCAAGATGGCCCAGGAGAACCCCAAGATGCACAACTCCGAGATCAGCAAGCGGCTGGGAGCCGAGTGGAAGCTGCTGACCGACGCCGAGAAGAGGCCGTTCATCGACGAGGCCAAGCGGCTGCGGGCGGTCCACATGAAGGAGTACCCCGACTACAAGTACAAGCCCCGCCGCAAGACCAAGCCGCTGCTGAAGAAGGACACCCAGGTGGGCAAGTATCCGCTGTCAGCCGGCAACCTGCTGGCGGCGGCGGCGCAGGGCCAAGGAGGGAGTCCCCGGATGGAGAGCTACGGCTGGGGCCCCACCGGAGGGTACGCCGGCATGCAGGGCGAGGCGCTGGGCTACACCCAGCAGCTCCACCGGTACGACCTGTCGGCGCTGCAGTACCCGCCGATGACGGCAGCACAGACGTACATGAACGGAGCCAACTCGTACAGGTGAGCCGGGAGAGTTGGAGAAAGACCGTTTCTGCTTCTATTTCAAATGGAAAACCTTTCGCCCTCCTTAAAAAAACAACCGTTTTATTTGAGCCTTCATAAGATTGAATTTGACCCCAAAAACAAAAATATTTTTGAATGTTTTTTAAAATGAGTTCAGGCCCCTCCATTAAACATGATGTAATGTGGGACAAACCTCTCCAACTGCTTGGACACAATGCGGAAATATATTTTTAAAGAAATTTGACTAATTTTCTGAACAAAAGTCCAACTGCTCATCACGTGACCTGGTGGTTTTCCAGAAAAAAAAAAAAAAAAAAAAGTGGTTACAAAACACTCGGCAGCTCCTATTCAAACAAACACGCACAGAAATCACATTATAAACTAAAAAGGATGTACATGATGCATTTTAGGATTTCTTAATTTCCTTTTTTTTTCATTTTCATTCGTTTGCACACATAAATGCAGCTGGTCTTTACTTTCCAGCTTGTTGTTCAAAGATCACATCGTGTTTGTCCTCCACACCTAAAACATTTGTTTCTTTGTGATAAATCACTTTACATACAAACAGAATTAAAGTGAAGTAAAATAAGAGATGAGAAATGCTCTGAATTACTGGTCTGCACCTCCCAACACAGAGTTGTCTCATAGAAGTGACTTTATTCAGGTGGAGCCGTTGAGCTGCAGTGGGCTGAGGAGTACAGGGAACAACAGGGTTCAGTCTGCTGCCTACTTGTTATGCGTGTGATGCTCTGGGCCGGTCCTGCCTGGAATGTTGATCAGGATGACTTGATGGCAGGCAGGGCTGCTCTGTGTGTGGTCTCCTACCCACAATCCCCTGGTCCTCCTCAGCCATTGTCCCCGCTCACACAGGACTAGCTGCCTCCTGCCACAGGTCTCATGTCCCTGAAACTACAAACACTTTGATAATTATTGCGGTACGATGTTGAAATATATTCCAACATCTGATTTCTGCAGTCTAAACTTTTCAGGCTTTTAAAAAATAAAAAATGATCCTCCAGCAGGTGAATCCTTTGAAGCTTCACTGACTTCCTGTCCTGTGCCACTAAAATCTCACGAACCAGACAATATTTAGAAAAAAGTTTGAGACAGAACCTGACTGAGCAAGACCGCCTGTCAACTCAACTTTATGGTTTTCAAATAGCATTTTTAATATTTTCAATTTATTTACATTTTCTCCCACAAAACCAGACGTTTCCTCTCCGGTGACACTTCAGCGCCTCCATGACATGTGAGCGTGCTGCTGTCGCTCTTATTAGCATCGTTAATAGGAATCGTTAAAATCTAAAGTCCCGGTCCAACTTTGAGTTGCAGTAATTTTTTTAAACTGAACTCTCATTTTAAAAGATAAATTTCCGCTCCGCTGTCCACCACATTAAAGCTCCAGATGATGACAGCAGTGATGCAGAGGAACATGTTGTGATTTACCCGTGTTGTGGGAAAGCTGTGAGGTTCCCTGTGTTGATGTGGAGGCTGAACCTGCAGCAGTTAATCTCCTGATCCTGGATCTGCCTCAACATGCAGCTGCTGCTGCTGATTAATGTGCCACAGTTTGACTCACTGACTGAGTCGTGTTATTCCACCAGAGCAGGAAGTAGCCAGGTGTG
This sequence comes from Embiotoca jacksoni, assembly GCF_022577435.1. Taxonomy (NCBI): domain Eukaryota; kingdom Metazoa; phylum Chordata; class Actinopteri; family Embiotocidae; genus Embiotoca; species Embiotoca jacksoni. The sequence continues at coordinate 642,673 of NW_027185434.1, forward strand.
TCACCTGAGTGAAAGTAGAACCACAACTAATAGAACAGCCCTGTCATTAATATTTTACCTGCTTATATGAATATGTGGGATGTACTGATCTCAAGACCCAAATAGTATTTTTTGCTCATTTACAGATGAAAGCTGTATTAACTGTTTGTCCATGTTTGAAAAGGTCTTTTCATAAATTGAACATTGACGGCAAGATTCAAATGTTGTGTATTTAAATACAGTTAAATATAGTGTTTAATGATGCAGCTATAGAGTTGAATAGTTTTAATACCGTGAGGAAGTTTGGTCTATTCAACAACTTCACCGCTTCTTTGGTCTGAAATATATTTAAAGTGTCTTTTTGTTTTTGCCGTCATGAACACTGGACCTACATTTACACGTTAAAGTGGATCAGACCTGAAGAAGATGAGAGTTTTCTGTTTTTCTGAGAAGTAGAACATAAACATGGTTTTACGTTTAAGACTCGGTCTAAACTTGGGTGTATGAAACACTTTATTTTGAAATGAGAGCTTTTAATTTGAAATTAAGACAGGAAGTTTCCACATTCAGCTGACCAGTGGTGAACTGATCAATGTCAGTGAAGGAGAAACAGTTCTTTGAAGGAAGCTGGATCTACTGAGGGAGGATTTTTTTTTTAGGGGGCGGGGCTTATTAGGACTGAGAAATAATCAGGAATGAAGGTAGGATCTGGACCAGCTTCAAACTCACTGCTGCTCACTCACCCGTTCACTTACTAGTTGGAGGAGGGAGGCGGAGCCAGCTTTATATGGTGCGTTTACAACCAGCGAGGAAACCGAACACAATTTGGTCACAATAACAGAATGTTCTGGAGCACGACCCGGTTCGGTTCGGCTCCTGTTGGAGAGAATCCGAGACAGACGAGAGGGTTTAGACACTTCCTGTTGCAAAAAATTAATGTGAAGCAACGAGAACATTCAACCTGAGATTGTTAATATCTCTTTTCTCTATTTATTACATTACATTACATTTAGCTGACGCTTTTATCCAAAGCGACTTACAACACACCGATGGTTCACCATCGGGAGCAATTTTTTTTTTTAGGGTTCAGTGTCTTGCTCAAGGACACTTAGGCGTGTGGACAGGAGGAGCTGGGATCGGACCACCAACCTTCTGATTAGTGTTCAACCCACTCTACCGTCTGAGCCACAGCCTCCGTTTATGCCATAAACAATCCTGATATTTGATTTATATTCAGGCCGATCTGTTTTTTTCTTTATTGGATAAAGACGGTTGTTTAAAACATTTGGCTTCACAGATTCATCACACATTCTCTTCTATATGCTAAGCTAGGCTAGGCTAGGCTAGGCTAACGGTTTACAGAAACCCTGCTGCACATCCATTTTATTTTAATAACCTGTAGACACAAAACAGACATGTTGCCTGAAGCCTCCAGCAGCGTGTCCTCATATTAAAGTTGTCTTTATTAAACCATGTGAATGATGCTGTAACTGGTCCTGGTCCCCCCCTCGTCCCCCTCCGCCCCCCCGTCCCGCCTCTCTCCACTCCACAGCCCCATGTCCTACAGCAGCAGCCCGCAGCAGCCCAGCCCCGTCACCATGTCCATGGTCAAAGCAGAACCGATATCCCACTCGCCTCCGACGGGGACGCCCAGCCACCACCGGGGGGCTCTGCAGGGGGACCTCAGAGACATGATCAGCATGTACATACCCGGACCGGGAGGGGACGCCGGCGACCCCTCCACCGCACAGAGGGGTTACACCAGTGTCCAGCAGCACTACCTCACCGGGACCGTCCCACTCACACACATCTAGGACTGGAGGGGGACTCGCGGGGACGAGGACGAGGGGGACAGAGGAAGAGAAGCAGCAGCAGTGGTCCTGATGAACGGCTGGCTGGACGGGATGGAAGCAGGTGTGGAGGACTTTAGATCGGCAACGCAAGACGGACACGAGACGTGAAGGAGAAGCAGCTGTCCTCTGTTCTCTGGTCTGGTTCAGGTGTTTCAGACACACACACACCTGAAGCTCTCTGTTTCTACCTCGTTGGTCGTACACACACACACACACACACACACACACACACACACACACACACACATCCAGCCGCTGAGACTCCTCCCCCTCCATCACACTCTTCATCCTCCAGACAGATTAGGAAATGTTTTTGTGTTTTTATATTTTTAGAACTTATCCATAACGAGTCAAGAGTTCTTCACACCGGCCCGAACACTCTGGACAGTCATGCTCAGTCTGAGCCTGAAGCCCGGCCCGGCCCGGCCCGGCCCGGGTCTGCGGTGCCGTCCTGACGTGTCAGCAGATGAACTCTTTGTGCCTTGGCTTTAGTTCTCTTGTATTTTTAGGTTTTATTTGAAGTCCTGTTGAATGACGTGGGAAACACCTGTTGGACAATCAGCACCGCATCCACAGGAACCACAGAACACGCTGGAACCAGCCCGGTTCTGTCCACGATCACTGCTCTCCGTCTCCGGTACGGAGACGTTGGACACGTTGTACGACTTTTCTTTGCTATGATTAGTTTTAGATTTGATGTGTTCCTGTACATGTTCGGCTGCTGATTCTCCTCGAGGACGCAGCAACCCTTCTTTGGTTTTTTTTAGGTTTTTCATTAAGTGAATGAAATTTTAATATGAAATGTCACATTTCAGTTGTTTTATTCCAAATATAGCAGATTGCGACTTCGCTGGAGTGATGAAGAGCTGCTCTTCTTCATGACTGTTTGTGTTTTTAAAGAGAATGTATCAGATTAAACCTCAGCACATCTTCCATCTCGTCTCTAAACTTTGTCCAGTAACCTAACGTGTAGGTAATGATAGACGTTTAAAGTAAAGGAGTGTTTCTAATCCTGCTTCTCTCCGACTCTCCTGTCTGATCTCATCAAGAACACTTGATTATGTCCAAGCTGCCGCGGTGAGGACGGATCAGACGGCGTGCAGGGGAAGCGTTCACTACTAACTCCTCGTGCTCTGGAAACGGATGCCTGACTTGTTGTTGAGAAGGGAGAGCTGTTCTTTTATAAAGTCATGTGTGAATGTTTACATTGCTACCCAAGTATTTGAACATGTAACTTTTATACTGACATATTTTTAGAGTGAATTGTGGTGTATGTAAATGCTGCCATGTAGTTACTGTTCCTGTAAATACTGTATATATTTTTAGGCTCTTACAATAAGAGTCTGATTTCTTTTTGATTAAAAAAAATGTTTGTTATGGCATTCATGACAATATTAATAAAAAGTACAAATCCTTTTCCATTGAAGTCACATGTTGGTGTTCTGTCAGTTAAAGGTGAGATTATATAAAGTCGGGTCACAGAATGAATCTACAATCAGCCTCTGACACCAATTAAACCTTCACACAGCTCAGCGTTTACAACCATAATTAATAACTAAATAATGTATATAATAAGCTGCTGATCAAGGACGAACACCAGAGGATTTATAAAAATACAAAATATAGTTTCTATCTTCTACATTGTAAAATCACAATGTAGTTTTACATTAAAAAAACGGTATTTGTCTGACACCCCAGATTATTATTATATTCATGTCCATGTGATATTAAAATCATTTACAAAACTTAACAGATGTTTAATCGTCACATTTTATTGGTGATGATCAGGTGATAAAAATAATACAGTTTTCAGTTCTCTGCTAACAAATGACCGGACCGACTGGACCCGACCGGACCGACCGACTGGACCAGACCGGACCGACCGACTGGACCAGACCGGACGGCAGAACCGAACTGAGAAGTTTATTAAAGCCGTCTAACTGCTGAATCATCTCATCAAACTGAAACACACGTTTATAATAACAATTCATTATTCATAAATCTTTCCCTTCTCAGTGATGACATCCCATAACTTCATCCATCCATAACTCCATCATGCATAACTCCATCATTCATAACTCCATCCATAACTCCATCATTCATAACTCCATCCATAACTCCATCAATAACTCCATCCATCCCATAACTCCATCCATTCCATAACTCCATCCATCCATAACTCCATCAATAACTCCATCCATCCATAACTCCATCCATCCCTTAACTCCATCCATAGCTCCATCCATCCCATAACTCCATCCATAACTCCATCCATCCATAACTCCATCCATAATGCCATCCATCCATAACTCCATCCATCCCTTAACTCCATCCATAGCTCCATCCATCCCATAACTCCATCCATCCATAACTCCATCCATAATGCCATCCATCCATAACTCCATCCATAACTCTATCCATAACGCCATCCATCCATAACTCCATCCATAACTCCATCCATAACTCCATCCATCCATAACTCCATCCATAACTCCATCCATCCATAACTCCATCCATAATGCCATCCATCCATAACTCCATCCATAACTCCATCCATAACGCCATCCATCCATAACTCCATCCATAACTCCATCCATAACTCCATCCATCCATAACTCCATCCATAATGCCATCCATCCATAACTCCATCCATAACTCCATCCATAACGCCATCCATCCATAACTCCATCCATAACTCCATCCATAACGCCATCCATCCATAACTCCATCCATAACTCCATCCATAACTCCATCCATCCATAACTCCATCCATAACTCCATCCATAACTCCATCCATCCATAACTCCATCCATAACTCCATCCATCCATAACTCCATCAACAACTCCATCCATAACTCCATCAACAACTCCATCCATCCATAACTCCATCCATCCCATAACTCCATCCATCCATCCCAGTCATTAGGAGGAATAACTTCATGTCAGCAGACACAATCCACCTTTTTACACTTTCACAGTTCTGCCCGACCAGCCGGACCACCACAGGTTCCGACCAGCCGGACCACCACAGGTTCCGACCAGCCGGACCACCACAGGTTCCGACCAGCCGGACCACCACAGGGCCCAGCACGGTGGACTGCAGCGGGAGGACACGCAGCCGGGCCAGGCGGGGATGTGAGGGGTGGGGTTGGGGGGAAAGGGAAGGGGGGTCTTTAGTGCCTGGATGATTTAAAGCTCGATTATTTACTTTCTTATCTTTACCCTCTTTTAAATTCACTTTCCCCCCCCCTCCTCTCCTCCTCCTCCCCCACGTCTCCTCAGAAAAAGCGGGTGGATGGCCCGTTCGTAATTGGCCGTTTCTGAGGCGCATTGTCCGCGGCTTTTCAGGCCGCAGGTGCATATAGTAAAGCCGGAGTCTCCGCTCCTCCCCTGGGCGTCTTTGTTCCCTCTCCCTGCTTTCCTCACTCCCCCACCGAGCAGAAAATTAGGGCTGCTTTTTGGGGCTTCGTCCTCAGGCTTAACCCTTTCACCGACCGTCGCCTTTCTCATGGAAATAGCGGAGAGCCCCGCACCGGCTAATCGGTCAGAGAGGGGAGGGGAGAGGGGGAGGAGGAGGGGGTGGGGGGGAGCGGAGAAAAGATGAGGGCACCAGGATCAACAGGAGGAGGAGGGGGAGGAGCGGGGGCAGAGCAGATGCAAAGGACTTACAGCTTCTCCAACTTCTGCAGCAGCACAGTGATCCTCTTATTTTAGGAGGACAATGATTATAATTATCATCTATAGTATGAATTATAAAGCAAGTCTGTGGTGCAGCGCTCAGCTGCGAAGAGATTTAATTTTATAAAATGTCAAATCATACTTTAAACCGTCTCAGCTGGGGTGTGTGAACGTCCTGAGTCCTGGTGAGGACACGTGGGATGTCCTGAAGACACTTTGGTGCTCCTCATGTCTGTCTGACTCCAGGCGATCACACTTTATATATATATATAAATATATATATATATATAAACCAAGCATGAGAACAAGTCACTAAATGTACACAACATCTTCAGCACACCTGGACAGAAGTCTTCATCAGGACACGTGTGTGAAATATGAACATTGGTAACCAGCGGAAGTTGGAGCGTATACGTGGGTTGTTTTGGCTGCGCTCCATGGGAGGAGGAGGGGGAGAGGGGCAGGGAGAGGGGTGGGTGGAGAAGGGGGTGGAGGGAGTGTCAATGGAAGGATTTTCTGGTCCAGTACATCCCATCACCTAGCAACGAGCAGTGAGGCTTCAACAAGTGGTTGCCATGGATGCGCTGAGAGTGACTTAAAAGTCCCCACAAAGAGCTGCGGCCGCTCTGCGTGTCTGAGAGCAGTGTGGGAGAATCAGGTTTAAAGAGCGACTCACACGAGCTGGTCAGAACCCTCCAACAGCAGAAGGCTCCTCGTCCCTCGGGACGGGACGGGACGGGACGGGTCGGGTCGGGTCGGGTCGCTCTTCAGGGGACATTCCTACATGGAGAACGAACCCAAATGATTTCAACACCAAAAGACAGGACGGACTCCAGCTGCAGTCCTGCAAACACCGGTTGGACCCTGATGTACCATCACTGGATCATCATCAACACACACATACCCCCCCCCCCCCCCCACACACACACACACACACCTCTGCAGAAAGCTTCTGATCTCACGGCCCCTCTGTGTCACCATGGCGACCGTGGACTCGTTCACTCACTCTTCTTTTTACCATAAAGTATGAAAACAAATCCATGAGAGCTGATCTCAGCTGAGTCACTGAGCTCTTCCTCCTCTTCCCTCATCATCATCATCATCACTGCAGAGCTGCTGAATATTAAACATCATGAGAATTATTACCAGAGGAAGGCCGGTTCTCCACAATAACCTCAACAGAACCTCACTGAGCTGAACCGGGTTTAAAACATCTCTTCTAATACGACTGACAGTCATGAAACAAACACTCTGGTTTCCATATTCCAGCAACACATTTTTATTTTAGTCCGATCTGACGAGCTTCATTCCAACAACACCTCGTTACACCGGAACTCCCGGTGAACCGGATCTGAACCGGATCTGAACCGGCCTCACGGCGGCTCCGACATCACAGCATTTCATTTGAAAGGAAGCGAACAGTAGGTGGATTTTATTGGAGTCATAAAGAATGAAAGATGTGATTCATCAGAAGAAGATAACGAGGAGGAGAAGGTCGACAGCGTTCCTGTGATACCTGATGCTGCTTCACAACGTGAGCCTGCAGCTGCCGAGCACGGAGACGCTTTTAATTGTGAAGCAGCTGCAGCTTCCTGCACGAGGAGGCCAAGTAGAAGAAAGTGCAGTGAGTGTAAACCCGGATTATAAAGTACGGTCCCATTGTTTGGTCCAGATGAATGAATGAGGAACAAACACAACTCAGAAAGTGTAAGAATCTGCTCCTCCAACATTTCGCTGTAAAACATTGAAAAGATGAGCAGTCTGTAGTTTAGTCACATGACACAGTTCCTGATTATCTGCTGTGATCTCTGAGTTCGT